>NW_024429218.1:11283858-11328716 GCF_017639785.1 Mesocricetus auratus | reverse complement strand
GTCGCACCTGCTGTGCGGCCTGCATCCGAGAATGTAGTGAGGTGGTCAGGATAGATGACACAGAGACCGGTCGGTTGCTTTAAGAAAACTTTATGCTTCCCAAGTCAGCTTAGGAGGAGATTCCAAGGCCGCTTAGGAGAGAGAAGTCTCAGGAGAAGTCTCTCCAAGAAAAAGGAGCTTCCCTTTTTAAGGACTTTTGCCATCCATTTACATACCATTCTTTCCACTTCTCACCCTCCTGGCTGGTGGTTTAATCTCCGGCCCCAGAATCGGGGAGACACCGCAGGGGGCGGGGACAGGAAGAGGCATCTAGCCGTAGGGGGTGTGAAAGTCATGGTATCTCAGTGAGTGAGCCCTTATCTGAGCCCTATCAAGAGCTTTAAAGCACTGAATTGTTTTCAGTAAACATTACACAGATGCCTGCTCCCAGGCCGAAGGGGAAGTGGGTTTCTGCTCAAGGTCTGGTGTCCCCACAGTCTACTTGTGTTTCTTCATAGAAATCACTGGCATAGGTGTGATTCTAGAATCATGAACCACCAAGCCTGATGTTTTACCACTCCAACAGCTTTCTGAGCTGCCATGTCCTGCTCAAATACTGAAAAGGGCTTTTGCCACTCATCACAGTCCATACCAATGTCCAATTATTTTAATTGGGTCCTGTAAGTGTGAGCCCACAAAACTATCTGCCCAAAAGGGCAGTGATATTAAGATTAGCACAAGTGATCTATTTAAGGAAAAGAAAAATATTATCTCACTATTTTTGGTTGGAAGCCTGCCACTTCTGACCGCCCACCTTGTGTGTAACTTCTTTCTGTGGTAAACAAATATATTATATTCCATATTGCATTGACCACCCTTGTTAGCTGGTGTCAGAAGAGAAAGTCTACATCTTCAAAGAAGTAGGAGCTTCCACCTGTCCAGCCTGATACACACTGCATCACAGCTGGGCTAAAGAATGCCAGCACTTGGGCTGACAGATAAGTTATTGAGGAGGAACTAATTGATAGTTAAGGAAACAAAAAAAACCATATATTTGGTCAAACTTCTGTATAGGATCACAGACCCAAATATCCAGTAAAAATGAATAAGGTATTTCTCAGGTTCCTGGACACTGGTTATGATGTCGAAATAACTCAGAAAAACTGGTCATCAAGTTCAATTTTTAGGAACTGGGACCCTATCTCATGTGGAACAAAGTACAAGATGGATAGGATGTACTGGCCAATAAGGACAGACAGGAAGTTTGTCTCATATATTGCTATGAATCTCTGGGGTGGTGATTTATTACAGTAATGGAAAACCCTAATTAACATTCCTCCTGTATCAGATATGAATCATAGACAAGATCTTGATTGTAGAGAAAATTTTTGTGAGGTACTACAGAAAACAGATTCCAAATATACAGGCCGTATAGAAACAGGATGCTTAGTGCCAAACCTACAGAAGGACTAAAGCTCTACCCTTAAAATGGCTAACAGATGAAACAGTCTTCATAGGCCAATGACCTATGACCTTTGAGAATTTAGAGGCATTGGAAAAGTTACTTCAGTAACAGCTAGATTCTGGACATATTGAAGAATCAAAACATCCATCGAATTCACATGTATTTTTTATCAGAAAGAAGTCTGGGTAATGGAGAATGGTTACTGATTTCATAACTATAAAGAAGGTAATTCAGCCTATGGGCTTGCTACAAACTGGGATGCTTCTACTTTCTCTAATACCTTAATATGAGCCAATTTTAGTTATAGATTTAAAAGATTGCTTTTTCAGTATACCATTACAAGAAAAAGACAGAGAAAAATTTGCCTTCACTGTACCTACTTATAACAATTCTCCACCAGTACAGGGATTTCAGTGGAAAGTGTTGCCACAAGAATTGCCTGACTTTGTATCAATATTCTGTGCACAAACCTCTGGAAATAATTCATAAATAATTTCCACAATAATTAATATATAATTATATGGGTGACATATTACTATCTGATTCAAATAAAGGTACTTTGAAAAAGATATTTGAGGCACTAAAGGAAACTTTGCCTCACTGGGAATTACAAATTGTCCCAGAAAAAATACAAACAGGAGATTCTATCAATTATTTAGGTTATAAAATAGACGCACAGAAAATTAGACCGCAGAAAGTAAAGTTCAGAAGAGATCATCAACAGACACTTAATGATATTTAAAAACTACTAGGTCAATTATCAGAGAAGAAGCTGAAATGGTCTTAAAAAGAGATAACAGCTTAAATAATCCATGAATACTATCAGCTGAGACTGAAAAAGAATTAGAATGGGTAGAAAAGAGGATATTAGAAGCACATGTGTACCGTATGGATCCAAAACTGGATTGCATTCTGGTTATTTTACCATCTAGAGAATACTCCTCTGGAATATTACTACACAGAGAAGACATCATACGAGGATGGGTATTTCTGGCACATAAACAGAATAAAAACTGAAAATGTATATAGAAAAGATCTCTGATTTGATATTAAAGTGTAAGTTAAGGCTTCATCAACTGACTGGAAGAGACTCAGCAGAAATTATTGTACCTTTAATCAATGAGGAAATTTCCTCCTTATGGAAGGATAATGAATATTCACAAAGGTCTTGCGGTGACTTTTTGGGAATGATCAGTCAGAGATAATCAAATTCATAAAGAAGACAATTTGAATTCTTCTGTATATTGTAAGAAAAACACCTATTTCTGGTGTTCCCACAAATCAGGTAATGTGGGAAAGCCCTTACAACTCTGTACAAAAGGGAGAGTTATACACCATTTTCATGATACTTAAAGAATTTACAGAGCCTCTCAATATACTTAGAGATTCTTAGTATGCAGAAAGAGTCATTTTACACAACGAGGCTGCAGAATTAAGAATTTCTGTATTATATCAAAGAGTCATTGATATAAGACAGAAGAAAATGAAATTAGGGACAGTCATCTGTAAATACTCAGTTCTTACTCTGCAAGTCTAATCTCCTTCATGTTTACTATCTTCCATAGGGTTGCCTTTCCTAGTATGCATACATATAAAATTTGAAATTTTCTTTTGTAACATTAACGCTTGAGTTTTTCAGAGAACAAGGAATTTCTTGACAACAATCATTAAACAATTTGGAAGCAAAATGTGGCCCCACTTCATCCATCCAACCTGATTCAGTTTGCTACATCTGAACTGCCCACATCATCGACTCCACCTGATGAGTACCATCCAGAAACCAGTTTGGAACTTCATCACTCGACAAAACACCATAACAAGGAATTGATACAGTGAATCTTCTACAATCTGACAAGAGCTTCAGATAAGAGCTTCAATCAAAATTAGAACTCCAGTAAAGTACTTCACTCAAGCATCTCCGACCAATCAGACACTAATTAACTTATCTAAGACTCTTGTTACATTAACATTTTCTTTACACAGGTCCCCATAAAATTGTCATCACCCCATTTCAGCAGGAAGTAATTTCGAGAATTCCATGCCCCTTTTCCCTACTGTTGATATCACATGATAGTTTAAACTTGTTAATGTTAGTTTTCGATGATTTTAGGTTTGGGATTGGAAGGAGGGGTTAAGACTTGGGCAAATATTTCAGATAAGTATAGATTGTAGATGTGATAGATATATTTAGATTAAGATATAAGTAGATTATAACTTGCTTATCACCCTCTATGTATATACGTTTTATATGGTTGAGTTTTTTATCAAGATTAAATATTCTATTTAGATTAGAAGGGGAATTATAGGTGTGAGCCCACAAAACTCTCGGATCAAAAGGGCAGAGATTGGAAAATTAGCTCAGGTGGGCTATTTAAGGAAAAGAAAATATTCTCTCGCTCACTTTGAAAGCCTGCCCCAGTTTGTGTTTAAGTTCTTTCTCTGGTAAATAAATTTATTGTATTCCATATTGCATTGACCTCCCTTGTCAGGGTGATGCTTCTCTGATTTCCTTCTCAGCCATTTTATCATCTGTATATAGTAGGGCTTCTGATTTTCTTGAGTTGATCTTGTATCTTGCCAGTTTGCTGAAGGTGTTTATCAGCTGTAAGAGTTCCCTGGTAGAGTTTTTTTTGGTCACTTAGGTAAGCTATCATATCATCTGCAAATAGTGAAAGTTTTATCTCTTCCTTTCCAATTTGTATCCCTTTGATCACATTTTCTTGTCTTATTGCACTAGCTAGAACTTTGAGTACAATATTGAAGAAGTATGGGGAAAAGGGCAGTCTTGCCTTCCTTAAGAGTTTCTCTTCCTTCAGTTTGATGTTTGCTGTATATAACTTTTATGATGTTTAGGTATGTTCCTGTTATCCCAGATCACTCCAAAGCCTTTATTATGAAGGAGTGTTGAATTTTGTCAAATTTTCAGCATTGAGTGAGATGATCATGTGATTTTTGTTTCTCAGCTTGTTTATATGGTGTACTTCATTGATGGATTTTCATATGTTGAAACATCACTGCATCCCTGGAATGAAGCCTACTTAATAATGGTGGATGAGTTTTCTGATACGTTCTTGAATCCAATTTCCCAGTATTTTATAGGGTATTTTTGCATCAGTGTTCCTGAGGTTATATTGGTCTGAAGTTGTCTTTCTTAGTTCTGTCTTTGTGTAGCTTGGGTATCAAGGTTATTGAAGCCTCATAAAAAGAGTTTGGCAAAGACATTCTGCTAAAACTGCATGGAAGATTTTGAGGAGAATTGGTATAACCTGTTCTTTGCCTTTCTGGTAAAATTTTGCACTGAAGCCATCTGTCCCTGGGTTGGTTGGGTGAATTTTATGACTGCTTCTATTTCCTTAGGTGTTATAGGACTATGTAAATTGTTTATCTGTTCTTGATTTAATTTAGGTAGGTGATATCTATCCAGAAAATTGTCCATTTCCTTTATATTATTAAATTTCATGGATAACAGTTTTTCAAAATGTGACCTGATGATTTTCTGGATTTCCTCACTGTTCGTTGTTATGTCTCCCTATTCATTGCTGATTTTGTTAACTTGCATGTTCATACTTTGCCGTTTGGTAATTTCGGACAAAGCTTTGTCTATCTTGATGATTTTCTCAAAGAACCAACTCTTTGTTACATTGATTCTTTGTATCATTTTACTAGTTTCTACATTATTGATTTCATCCCTCAATATAAATATTTCCTAGTATCTGCTCCTATGTAGTGAGTTTGCTTCCTTTTGTTCTAGAACATTCGCTTGTGCTCTTAATCCTCTAATGTGACTATTTTCCAGTTTCTTCATGTTGGCAATTAATGCTATTAACTTTCCTCTTAGCAGTGCTTTCCAAGTATCGCATAGGTCTGTGCAAGTTGTATATTCATTGTTATTGAATTCTAGGAAGTTTTTCATTTCTTTTTTATTTCTTCTTTCATCCAGGAGTGGTGCAATCTTGCATTATTCAATTTACATGAGGTTGCAGGGTATCTGCAATTTGTGTTGTTGTTGAATTTTAACTTGAAACATGGTGATCTGATAAGATACACAGAGTTATTCCAAATTTTTGTTCCTGTTGAGGTTTGCTGTGTTGCCAAGTATGTTGTTAATTTTTGAGAGGGTTCTGTGAGGAGCTGAGAAAAAGGTATATTCTTTTGTGTTTTTATGTAGTGTTTTGTAGCTGTCTGTTAAATCCAATTGTGCCATGAAAACTACTAGGTCCTTTGTATCATTGGTAAGATTCTGTCTTGTTGTCCTGTCTTGAGGTGAGAGTGGAGTGTTGAATTCTCTCACTACAAGTGTGTGAGGTTTTATGTGTGCTTTGAGTTTTCATAAAATTTGTTTCACGAATGTGGTGGCTTTCTATTTGGGTATAGATATTCATAATTGAGAATTCTTCTTTGTCGATTTCTCCTGTGATGAGTATGAAATGACCTCCTTCATCTCTTTTGATTGATTTAAGTTTAAAGTCTAACTTGTTAGATAATAGGATTGATACCCCTGCATGTTTCTTGGGTCCATTTGATTGGAAAATCTTTTCCCAAGACTTAACTCTGAGGTATTGTCTGTCTTTGAGGCTGAGGTATGTTTCTTGTATGCAACAGAATGATGGGTTCTGTATTCCAATCCATCCTGTTACCAGGTGTCTTTTTATGGGCAAGTTAATGCCATTAATATTGAGGAAATTAATGACCATTGATAGCTCATCCTCGTTTGTTTTGGAATGGTTGTTGGTGGTGGAATTGTATGTGGATGTCCCCCCTTTGTATTCCTGTTGGTAAAGTTGGATTATCTATTGCCTATGTTTTTTCTGTTTGAAGTTAATTTCCTTGGATTGTAGTTTTCCTTCCATGATGGGGGAAGTCCTATGTATATGTCAATAAAGCACTGTTCGGCCAATAGGGAATCAAGATAGGTGGGACTAGGAGTCCAGGAGAACTCTGGGAAGGAGAAACACAGAAAGTCAAGATGTAACACCATGGGATAGGAAGCCCGGAAATATTCTCCGGTAAGAGAAATACTTATATTATCAATTATGGGATAAATACTTAAGTCAGGGCTAGTCAGTAAGAAACAAGCAAGGCCAACAGCTTCATAATTAATATAGCCTCCTTTGTGTTTAATTGGAACTGATTTGCTTCTAGAACCAGGCTGGCGGGAAGGCTTCTTTCAAGGAAAAGTTTTCCCTTTACACTTCCAGAATTTTCTTTAGGGCTGGGTTAGTGGATATGTATTGTTTAAATCTGGTTTTATCATGAAAAATATGTTTTCTCCATGTATAGTGATTGAAATCTTTTTCGGGTATAGTAGTTTTGGTTTGTCATCCGTGGTCTCTTAATGTTGGTAGTATAGCTATCCAAAACCTTCTGGCTTTCAGAGTTTCCATGGAGAATTCAGGTGTAATTCTGATAGATTTGTCTTTAAATGTTACTTGGCCTATTTTCTCTGCTGCTCTTAATATTCTTTCTTTTTTCTGTATGTTTAGGGTTTTAATTATTATTTTGAAAGGGTATTTCTTTTGTGGTCCACTATATTTGGATTTGGTATTCTGTAGTCTTCTTGTACATTCATTGGCATGTCTTTCTTTAGGTTGGGAAAATTTTCTTCTATGACTTTGTGGAATACGTTTTCTGCCCCTTAGAGATGGGATTCTTCACTTTTTTCTATACCTATTGTTCTTAGGTTTGTTCTTTTCATGATGTCCCAAATTTCCTGGATATTTTTTGTTAGGGATTTGTTGAACTTAGAATTTTCTTTGGTTGATCAATCTAATTCTCCTAGTGTATCTTCATCCCCTGAGATTCTCTCTTCCATCTCTTGTATTCTGTTGGTTATGCTTGCCTCTGTAGTACATGACCATTTTCTCACCTTTTCTATGTCTAGCATTGCTTCAGACTGTTTTTTATTGTTTCTATTTCAGATTTCACCCTTGCACTGTTTGAATTTTTTCTTTTACAATTTTTGCTTTGTCTTTTCTTCCATTTCTTGCATTTTTTGGATTGTTTTTCTTCCATCTCTTTAATGGATTTTATCATATCCTCTTTGAGGGCCTCTATCATTTTCATAAAGGTGTTTTAATATCATTTTGTTCTGTTTCATTTGGGCTGGGGTGTTCCAGTCTTGCTGGTGTAGGGTCTGTGGACTCTTGCAATGTCGTATTGCTTTTTTTCTGTTGCTCCTTTTGTTTTTGTAATATATCCTTCCCATCAGTTCTTGCAGTGGGTTCCAGAAATTGCCTCCTCCTCTTGTGTTGGGTGTGGCACCAGGGTTCCCTTCTGGTGGATTTTGGCTCTTCACTTCCTGGTCTCATGGATGGAGAAATGGACTAGGATGCTGGGGTGCTTTGGATCCCCGTGGGATGGAGCCCCAGTAGTAGACATCAGGCACAGGATTTTGGCCTGGATACAGGCCCTGGTAGTATTAGTCACCTGGGTGGAGCAGGATACTAGGATGCTGGGTTGTGTTGGCTCCTGCCTCAGGGGTGGAAATGGCAGTGGCAGTCCCCAAGCACCAGCAGGTGGCTCTGAAATGAGCCCTGTTTTACCTTCTCCTGTGAGTAGAGCAGGAGACTAGGGTGTGTTGGCTTTCATCTCTGGGATAGAAGATTCAGTAGGAGACCCCAATCATAGGCAGCTGGTGTAGTCTTAGCACCGTGGATGTAGAGGGATTCTATGTTACTGTGGCTCCCATCACAGGGGCAGTGACCAAGCACTGGCAGGTGGCCTGGAAATGGGTCCTGGTTTACCTAGACCCGTGGGTGGAGCAGGAGACTAGTGTGCATTGGTTCCTACAACTGGGATAGAAGACGCAGTGGTAGGCAAGCAGCCGGCATAGACCTACGAGTGGAGCAGGAGACTAGGCTGCTGGGGTGTCTTGCCTCTTGCCACTAGAATACAAGCCTCCTTGGCAGTCCCCAAGCACAGGCAGGTGGCTTGGAAATGGGCCCTGTTTTACCTGGTCCAGTGGGTGGAGTAGGAGGCTATGGTACCTTTACTCCTGTCAGCACTGGGATAGAAGCCGGAGTGTGGATCTCCTCTTAATGTAGTGGTATATACTTGTGGCTGACTAGATAAGAATGTGTTCATTCAGTTTTACACTTTGTGAACCATCATCATGACTATGGCAATTCTTACAAAGGAAAATATTTAATGGCTGCTAGCTTACAATTTAGAGGTGTAGTCAACTATGGTCAGTGGCAGGAAGTATGACATTGTGTCCTCCTCAACATTGTCAAAGTTCAAAACTCAAATACCCTTCTCAGACTGATGATAGTCCCTTAACTGTAACCAACTATAAAATCTAAATAAAAAGTAGATTATGTTCTTCCAACATAAAATGGCACAGAATATACATTGCAGGTGACAAGGGGTAATAATGAGCTAACTGCACACTGGAATGCTACAAGAACAAGGAGAAGCTAGAGGAACTCCAAATAATGCCTCATCATACATCATGCCAAAGTGCTCATAGTTGAGTTCAGTGTGGTGGGGCACACATTTATCTAATCACTGGCAAGAAGAATGTGAAAGATTTCAGAGTGTCATGTCTTCCTGGCCTATATACCCATTTTTTGAACAGGCAAGCTTATGAAGTTATGGTCAATAAGCCAGGGATAATGTAATTAAATAGAGAGACATGTTACTACCACATTAGGCATCAGAATTTATCAGCTTCAGCTATGGGGTTCTGGCTTTTTACTTAGAGTTGGAAGACAGTGGTTATAGAATTTGACTCTGCCAAAAGATCGACACTGGGACCAGACATTCATCATGTGTGTCTATGAATGGAAGCATGAGGAGTGGCCATTGTGTGAAAAATATGAAGCTGAGGCCTTGATTGCCATTGTGAAAGAAAGATGTTAGACAAGAAGGAGTCTTGAGTGGCTTGTCATAGAGAACTGTTAACAGTGAGTGGAACAAGCCCACAGGGAATGAATATGGTGCAGTCAACAAATATGAAAATAAGTATGTTTTGACATCAAATAAGAAGATTTGATTTTGTTATTTTACCCAGCTATTTTTCATTCTTGCTTTGGTCCAGTAATACCTCAATATTCCATCTTCGCTATATTTTGAAATGTCACTGTATATTCTGGGCCCTTATTTGTTGATAGCATGTGATTTGCTATTTTAACTCTTACAGATGATAACAGATAAGAGGATAAGAGGATAAGACATTTTATTTATCTCAGAAGAGACTTTGGATTTTGGATTTGAAAACATGATTGAGAGTGTGACAGAGTATGGGGACCTTTAAAGTTAGGCTAACTCTATTTTGATTTAACATATTGTTAAGAGGTTATTAGAGAGAGGGTGTATGATGTTGTAGTTTTAAGGTTTTGGGCCCCATAATAGTTTTGTGAACTGAAATTTTTCCGTTTTCTTATTTTTTATTCTATTTTACATTCCAAGCTTAGTTCTGCCTCCAACTGACCTACCACCCTTATGACCCTTCTCTCCCTCCAACTCTCTCATAGCCAACAACAAGTCCACTACTGCTCACTGTTGAGGGCTCCCATGAGGAGTCAACATAATCAGGCTCATTAGTTTGGGGCAGGGCTTGGTCCCTCTTCCCTTCGTTAAGAATGAGCATGGCAAGTCACTATAGGGAATGCTCTCCAAAAATCAAGGTCTTGTAACATGGTTATACTTTTCTTCTATTGACACTGACCACAACATCTCCCACTAAAGAATGGTCTCCAATATGATTGCTAATATATCAAGTTTGTATGATCATCCTGCTGCCAGGGGTCCCTCTGATAGTTCATGCTTCATAAGCGACTCAAACATATGGAGGGCCTTAAAACACACAGGTGTATCAAGGTAATTTAATTAAGACCCTGATATCAACCCTCATCACTAGAAACACATGATTTTGACAAGGAAGCTAAAAGGTCAAAATGGAAAAAGTAAAACATCGTTAATAAATGGTGCTGCCATAACTGGAGGTTAACATGCAGAACATTGCAAATAGGTCCATATGTGTCTCAATATCCAGTTAACACCACTCTTGGGCATTTACTAAAATGACACTTAATCATCCCACAAGTACATTTGCTAAAAGTGTTCATAGCAAAATTATTCATAATAGCCAGTACCTGGAAACAATCTGATTCTTCTCAACCAAGGAATATAAAAGAAAATTGTGGTATTTTTACCCAGTAGAGTACACCTTAGTGGTACCAAAATGATGTCCTTATGAAATTTTCAGGCAAATTGATGAAACTAAAAAAGAGTAGCCTAAGAATTTCCAACACAATATGTTGTCACTATCAGTGGATATTTTTTTATCATTTTTATTTTAATTTTAAATAGCTTGTTTTACATGTCAATCCCAGTTCCCTCTCCCTCCCCTACTCCCACACTCCCCTTCCCCCCCACCCTCCCACACTATTGCCAAATCCTTCCACATAGAGGATATCTAGAGTGTGTCATTTTATTCTGGGTATGGTCCAGGCACTCCCCTGAGAATCCAGGCTGAGAGAGCATCGCTCTTTGTGCTATCTGTTTGTATACCAGGGATAGACACTGATCCACAGCTCAGGGCCCTATAGGTTGCCCAGGCCTTTTCGCTGACACTCACAATTGGGGGGTCCAGATCAGGCCCATGCTGGCCCCCCAAGGACAGTCTGGGGTCCAAGTGCTCTCCCCTGTTCAAATCAGCTGTCTCTGATCTGGGATTTGCAGCCCATTCTTTGCCAATTTGCTCATCACTCCTCTCTCTCTGTCACTGGGTTCCTTCGGTTCAGTTCAGTGATTAATTGTGTGTTTGCCTCTGCTTCCATCAGTCACAGGATGAAGGCTCCCGGATGGTTATAGACATCAAGTTCATTATCAGGGATGGGCATTCGAGGTGGTCTCTCCACTATTGTTTAGCTTGCCAATTGGTGTTATCCCTTTAGTCACTCGAGGTCAATCTGGTGCCTGATCTGTATTCGATCCTATGATGCCCTCTTCCCCCTATTCTACCCCCAACCACTCAACTTCCTGTTCCCCCATGACCAACTCTATTCCTCTTCATCCCCTCTCTTCTTCCCAATCCCACTCCCCCCGCACCCCTCTCCGTGTTCCCCATCCATTCAGAGGATCTTGTCTCAATCCTATTGTCTTGGGTACTATGCATATATGCATATTTTTTAGGTTTTTTACTGTTTCCCAGACTCTCTAACATTGGAAGTGCAGACTGGCACTATCCTGATCCATGTCTAAAATCCATATATGAGTGAGTACATACCATGTTTGTCTTTTTGCGACTGGGTTACCTCACTCAGCATGGTTTCTTTCAGTGCTATCCATTTCCCTCTCAATTTCAAGATTCCATTGTTTTTTTCTGCTGAGTAATACTCCATTGTGTAAATGTACCACATTTTCTCTATCCACTCTTCGGGTGAGGGGCATCTAGGTTGCTTCCAGGTTCTGGCTATTACAAATAATGCTGCTATGAACATAGTGGAGCAGATGCCTTTGTTGTATGAACTTGCCGCATTTGGATATATGCCTAAGAGTGGAATTGCTGGGTCTAGTGGTAGATTAATTCCCATTTTCCTGAGGAATCTCCATACTGATTTCCAAAGAGGCTGTATGAGCCCGCACTCCCACCAGCAGTGGAGGAGTTTTCCTCTCTCTCCACATAGTCTCCAGCATAAATTGTCTTCGGTGTTTTTGATTTTGGCCATTCTGACAGGAGTAAGATGATATCTCAGAGTTGTTTTGATTTGCATTTCCCTGATGGCTAAGGATGTTGAGCACTTTCTTTAGTGTCTCTTGGCCATTTTAGCCTCCTCTACGGAGAATCCTCTATTTATCTCTGTACCCCACCTTTTAATTGGATCCTTTGGTGTTTTGGAGACTTGTTTCTTGAGTTCTTTGTAAATTTTGCAGATTAGCCCTCTGTCAGATGTAGGTTTAGTGAATATCTTTTCCCATTCTGTGGCCTGCCTTTTTGTCTTTTTGACTGTGTCCTTTGCCTTACAGAAGCTTTTTAGTTTCAGAAGGTCCCATTTGTTAATTGTCGATCTCAGTGACTGTGCCACTGGTGTTATGTTTAGGAAGTGGTCTCCTGTACAAACTCGTTGAAGAGTATCTCCCACTTTCTCTTCTAAAAGTTTCAGTGTGGCTGGATTTATGTTGAGATCTTTGATCCATTTGGACTTAAGTTTTTTACAAGGTGATAAACATGGATCTATGTGCAGTCTTCGGCATACCAGTACCCAATTATGCCAGCACCATTTGTTGAAGATGCTTTCTTTTTTCCATTGTACAGTTTTAGCTTCTTTGTCAAAAATCAAGTGTTCATAGGTGTGTGGGTTAAAATCAGGTATTTCAATTCAGTTCCATTGGTCTACCTGCCTATTTTTGTGCCAATACCAAGCTGTTTTCAGGACTATAGCTCTATAATAGAGCTTGAAGTCAGGTATGGTGATGCCTCCTGAAGTTCCTTTATTGTATAGGGATGTTTTGGCTATCCTGGGCCTTTTGTTTTTCCTTATAAGGTTGATTAATGTTCTTTCCAGGTCCTTGAGGAATTGTGATGGAATTTTGATAGGGATTGCATTGAATCTGTAGACTGCTTTTGGCAAGATTGCCATTTTTACTGTGTTGATCCTACCAATCCAAGAGCATGGGAGATCTTTCCATTTTCTGGTATCTTCTTTGATTTCTTTCTTTAAAGACACAAAGTTCTTGATATACAGGTCTTTCACTTCCTTGGTTAACATTCCCAGATATTTGATGCTGTTTTTGGCTATTGTAAAGGGTGATGTTTCTCTGATTTCATTCTAAGTCATTTCTTCATCTGTATATGATAGGGCCACTGATTTTTTTGAGTTTACCTTGTATCCTGCCACATTGCTGAAGGTGTTTATCAGCTCTAGGAGTAATCTTGCAGAGTTTTTCGGGTCACTTATGTAAACTATCATATCATCTGCAAATAGTGAAAGTTTGACTACTTCTTTTCCTATTTGTATCTCCTTTTGTTGTCTTATTGCTGTAGCTAGAACTTCAAGTACAATATTGAAGAGATATGGAGAGAGTGTACAGCCTTATCTTGTTCCTGATTTTTAGAGGAATTGCTTTGAGTTTCTCTCCATTTACTTTGATGTTAGCTGTTGGTTTACTGTATATTGCTTTTATTATATTCAGGTACGTTCCTGTTATCCTTGATCTCTCTAGGACCTTTATAATGAAGGGGTGCTGGATTTTGTCAAAGGCTTTTTCAGCATCTAGTGAGATGATCATGTGGTTTTTCTTTCGCAGATTGTTAATATGATGGATTACATTGATAGATTTTCTAATGTTGAACCATCCCTGCATTCCTGGGATGAAGCCTACTTGATCATGGTGGATGATTTTTCTGATATTTTCTTGAATCCAGTTTCAAGGATTTTATTGAGTATTTTTGCATCAATGTTCATGTGGGAAATTTGTCTATAGTTCTCTTTCTTAGTTGTGTCTTTGTGTGGCTTGGGTATCAAGTAATTGTAGCCTCGTAGAAAGAGTTTGGCAGTGAGCCTCCTGCTTCTATTGTGTGGAATACTTTGAGGAGTATTGGAATTAGCTCTTCTTTGAATTTCTGGTAGAATTCTGCACTGAAGCCACCTGGGCCTGGGCTTTTTTCGTTCGGGAGACTTTTGACGAATGCTTCTATTTCATTAGGGGTTATAGGTCTGTTTAGATTGTTACTGTTGTTGATTTAGTTTTGGCAAGTGATATCTATCCAGGATATTGTCCATTTCCTTTAAATTTTCAAATTTTGTGGAGTACAGATTTTCAAATTATGCCCTGATGATTGTCTGGATTTCCTCAGAGTCTGTTGTTATGTCCCCTTTTTCATCCCAGATTTTGTTAATTAGCATGCTCTCCCTCTGTCTTTTGGTTAGTTTGGACAGAGTTTTATCTATTTTGTTGATTTTCTCGAAGAACCAAATCTTTGTTTCATTGATACTTCTCAATGTTTCCCTGGTTTCTACTTGATTGATTTCAGCCCTCAATTTCATTATTTCCTGGCATCTGCTCCTCCTGGGGGAGTTTGCTTCTTTCTGTTCTAGAACATTCAGCTGTGCTATTAATTCTCTAGTATGACTGTTCTCCAGTTTTTTCATATGTGCGCTTAGTGCTAGAAACTTTCCTCTCAGCACTGCTTTCAAAGTGTCCCCTAAGTTTGTGTATGATGTGTCTTCATTCTCAGTGAATTCGAGGAAATCTTTAATTTCTTTTTTTATTTTTTCGTTTACCCAGGGATGGTTCAATTGTGCATTGTTCAATCTCCATGAGTTTGTAGGGTTTTTGCGATTTGTGTTATTGTTGAATTCTAATGTTAATGCATGGTGGTCTGATAAGATGCAGGGGGTTATTCCAATTTTTTGTATCTGTGGAGATTTGCTCTGTTTCCTATTATGTGGTGTAATTTTAGAGACGGTTCCATGTGGTGCCGAGAAGAAGGTATATCCCTTTGTATTTGGGTGGAATATTCTATAGATGTCTGTTAAACCCAGTTGGGTCATAACTTCAATTAGTTCTTTTGATTCTTTGTTAAGTTTCTGTCTGGAGGTCCTGTCTAGCGGTGAGAGCGGAGTGTTGAAGTCTCCTACTATTAGTGTGTGAGATTTTATGTGCATTTTGAGCTTTAGTAATGTTTCTTTCACGAATGTAGGTGCCTTTGTATTTGGGGCGCAGATGTTTAAAATTGAGGCTTCGTCTTGATGTATTTTTCCTTTGATAAATATGAAGTGTCCTTCTTCATCTCTTTTGATTGATTTTAATTTGAAGTCTAATTTGTTAGATATTAGGATTGCTACACCTGCTTGTTTCTGGGGACCGTGTGATTGAAAGTTCTTTTCCCAACTCTTTACTCTGAGATAACGTCTGTCTTTGATGTTGAGATGTGTTTCTTGTATGCAGCAGAAGGAAGGGTTCTGTCTTCGTATCCATTCTGCTAGTCTGTGTCTTTTTATAGGCAAGTTGGGGCCGTTGACATTGAGCGATATTAATGACCATTGATTGATGATTCTTGTTTGTGTTTGATTTATTGTTAGTGAAGTTATTTTGTGTAGTTTCTCCTCCCTTTTTCTTTTGGTGTTTTGTAAAGTGGGATTATATATTGCCTGTGTCTTTTTGAATGTAGTTATCTTCCTTGGATCTAGGTTTTCCTTCTAGCATTTTCTGTAGAGCTGGATTCATGGATACGTATTGTTTAAATCTGGCTTTGTCATGGAATATTTTGTTTTCTCCATCTATGGTAATTGAGAGCTTTGCTGGATATAGCAGTCTGGGCTGGCATCCTTGTTCCATTAGCATTTGTAGAAATCTGTCCAGGATCTTCTGGCTTTCATCGTTTCCATTGAGAACTCAGGTGTAATTCGGATAGGTCTGCCTTTGTATGTCACTTGGCCTTTTTCTTTAGCTGCTCTTAATATTTTCTCTTTACTCTGTTGGTTTGATGTTTTGATTATTATATGGCGAGGTGACTTCTTTTTCTGGTTGAGCCTATTTGGTGTTCTGTTAGATTCTTGTATTATCATAGGCATATCTTTCTTTAGGTTAGGGAAGTTTTCTTCTATGATTTTGTTGAATATGTTTTCTGTACCTTTAAGTTGAATTTGTTCACCTTCTTCTCTACCTATTATGCTCAGGTTTGGCTTCTTCACGGTGTCCCATATTTCCTGGATATTTTATGTTAAGGATTTGTTGGTTTTGAGATTTTCTTTGGTTGATGACTCTATATCCTCTAATGAGTCTTCAACACCTGAGATTCTTTCTTCTATCTCTTGTACTCTATTGGTGACACTTGCATCTGTAGTTCCTGATCGTTTACCCAGCTTTCCTATTTCTAGCATCCCTTCATTCGGTGTTTTCTTTATCGTTTCTATTTCAGCTTTCAATCCTTCAACTGTTTGAATTGTTTCCTTAATTTTTTTGGTTGTTTTTTCTTGGTGCTCTTTAGATTCTTTGAGAGATTTGTTTAATTCTTGAATTTTCCCCCATTTCATGGATTTTTTGTTTGTTTTTTCTTCTATTTCTTTAAGGGATTTCCTCGTTTCTTCTTTGAGGGTCTCCATCATCTTCATGAAATAATTTTTAAGGTCTGTCTCCTCTTCTTCATCTATGTAGTGCTTTTCGGGACTTGCTGGTTTTGAATCCCTGGATTCTGGTGGGGTCATGTTGGTGTTTCTATTGCTGAGTGATCTCTTATTCTGTCTTCTTCCCATCTCTTCTTTCAGTGGATGCTGGTGGGGTCTTACCATCTCCACTGGTCTCCTTCCTTCCTGCAGCTGAAGCTGGGGATGCAGACACGGAGTTTGTGTCCTGGTAGGGCTGATGTCTTTCCTGAAGCTGGACTCACTGGGGTTGTGGTCTTGGGATTGTTGAAGTCTTTGCTGTGTGGGCAGGGCTCCTGAAGCTGTACTCGCTGGGGTTGGGGTCCTGGAAGGGCTGAAGTCTTTCCTGAAGCTGGACTCGCTGGGGTTGGGGTCTTGGAGGGGCTGATGTCTTTCCTGTGTGGGTGGGTCTTCTTGATGCCAGGAGCTGCCCAGAAGATCAAGGGGGATGGGTGATGGGCTGGCGGTCCCCACCAGAGACCCAATCTCACCTGAAGCTCGACTCGCTGGGGTTGGGGTCTTGGAGGGGCTGATGTCTTTCCTGAATCTGGACTCGCTAGGGTTGTGGTCTTGGAAGGGCTGATGTCTTTCCTGAAGCTGGACTTGCTGGGGTTGGAATCTTGGAAGGGCTGATGTCTTTCCTGTCTGGGCAGGTCTTCTTGATGCCAGGAGCAGCCCAGAAGATCAAGGGGGATGGGTGATGGGCTGGCAGTCCCGCCGGAGACTCAATCTCACCTGAAGCTGGACTTGCAGGGGTTGGCGTCTTGAAGGGACTGATGTCTTTCCTGTGTGGGCAGGTCTTCTGGATGCCAGGAGCGTCCCAGGAGATCAAGGGGGATGCGTGATGGGCGGGCAGTCCCCGCCAGAGACCCAATCTCACCTGAAGCTGGACTCACTCAGTATCAGTGGATATTAATTGTAGATCAAAGGACAACCACACTAGAGGCTAGAGCTCCAGAGAAGCTAGATAGCAACTAGGACCTTGAGACAAAAACATGGATCTCCCTGGGAAGAAAAGTTAGATAATATCTTCAGTGTAAACTTGGAGTGTGGTGTATGATAAGTGTGGGATTGGAGATGAGAACAGGAGAGAATGAGATGGCCTAGGCAGGGAGAGGTGCAGTAGAAGATCAAAGGATATAATTTTTTTGGTTTTTGGAGACAGAATTTCTCTGTATGTCTTTGGTGCCTGTTCTGGAACATGCTCTTTCTACCATGCTGTCTTCAATTTCACATAGATCCACCTTTGTCTGCCTCTGAAGTTCTGGGATTAAAGCTGTGCATCACCAACTCCCTGCAAAAAAAGATATATTAATACAGAAAGGCAGTATGGACTTTGGGAGAAACTGGTGTTTGTTTTTTGTTTTTTGTTTTTTGGTTTTTGGTTTTTATGAGACAGGGTTTCTCTGTATTGTTTTGGAGGCTGTCAGTCCAGCCTGGCCTCGAACTCACAGAGATCTGCCTGCCTCTGCCTCCCAAGTGCTGGGATTAAAGTTGTGTGCCACCACCGCTGGGCGAAACTGATGTTTTGACTATTATATAGTTAGGGGAAATTTTTTGGAATACTCTATTTCATTCCATAGGTTTCTTATGCTTTCATATAAATGTCCTTTTTGGGGTTGGGAAAGGTTTCTTTAATGAATATTTTGTGTTAATTATATGTTTGACTTAAAAATTTCCTTTATAAATAAATCTATTTCCTCTAGCTTATTTTCAGAACCTGAGATACTCTCTTCCATCTCTTGTATTTTGTTTGTTATGCTTGCATCTGCAGTTCCTGATAATTTACCTAGATTTTCTATTTCCAGAATTCAATCATTTTGTGTTTTCTATATAGTAACTATTTCATTTTTCAAGTCTTGAGTGTTTGGATTTTTCCTACATCTGTTTGTTTGGTTTTTCTTAGCTTACCTTTCTTTCTTTAAGAGACTTGTTGCTTTTTTCAGTTTGTGTTTTCCTCCATTTCTTCCCTTTTTTATTTTTCCCTTTAACTTTTTTCAAGGTTGAGATAATAATATGATTGTTATTTGCCCTTGATATGGAAACTCCCAATAATTCAATTCTAATTGTTGTGTCATTTCCACTTTGATAAAATTTTATCATTCTGAAACCCAAATAAGAGCTAAATTATCGATCACTACCAGTGACCAAGTACATTAAGAAACAACCAAGAGGCTTCCAACCTAGAGAATTTTCAAGAAGAACCTGAGGGTGGTTGAATAAGGGAGAAATATCTTCTAAGTGCAATAGGACAGTTTGTTATGTGATATGTCTCTTTTTTAGACTAAATTATACTATAAAACGTCTTCATGTGTTTGAACAATATCATTTATGTCTTTTCTTTAGTACATTCATGGAGCCTTTGCTAGTAATTATTTTATATAATCCAAGCTATATTATTTAGACTGTATACAGCTGAATATATAAAAGTTATCTGCTTAGTATTCCATTCTAGTTTATTTTACTTTATCTTTACATGTTTCATTTCTCCAACCTGTCTTTTCCCAAGCACATTATATCCTTCTACTTGTAATACTATTTCCTCCCTATAATCATTTTTAATTTTCTTTATGTATTTTTTCTTCTTCTTTGTGTAGATACTACACTTTCAACCTTCTTCCTTCCTTTCATTGTTTCTTTCATTTTTATACTGAGAAATTTTCTTTAATAGAACCAGATGATATTGTTCACAGACTTCTCTCATGTCAGAGAATATGACTTTAAGTGAGGCTTACACCTATTATGAGAAGAAAATGGTGGGATACTTGTAGCTTAGTTGCATATAGGCAACTAGTTTTCCAGTTGATCTGCAGTATTAGTAAGCATACGACAGTGCATTTTATTAGAAAGAACATTAGCAGGATAGATTTCTATGCTGCAATGGATAATTGTTTAAGGAAATGAAATATGAAGAATGTCTTTTGAGAAGCTTCCATTCACTTTGTGGATTATCTAGGTAGCATACTAACTATATGAAGTAATTGAATCATTTAAACTTGGATAGAATTTCTCTCCAACACGAATAACATACACTCCAGATTTGTCCAGGTCAAAATTTAGAAAATTTTGCATCCAAGATTATCCACATTATAGAACCTCTCTGATCACAGGAGAAATAATGGCTAGCGCATGGACAACATACACAGTAAGAGTGTTTCACTGAAAAATTCCAGGAATTGGCAAGGTGTGAGCAATCCATTTAGACATCAAAAAATTCAGAAGACATCCCATTTTCATGCATCTGTACTGTACATGTAGGAACATATGTCTAGAATTAGAGCTATGGAAGATTAAAGGAGGAACAATAAAATCACTTGTAGAAGCCACACACAGACACAAACTCAAAAGAATCTGCGGTTAACAAAGGATAAAATCCAATGATCAGAAAAGAAAAATGTACCACTCTTTGGATAGCTATCAAATTTTCTGTGAGAACAGGTAGGAATGTTTTCTCAAAATTTAGAGGTATGTAATCTTTTCAAATAGTAGACAGATGAATAAAAAACTCCCGTTAGACCTCCAAGCTGGTCAATTAGAATTTAGCACATTTTCAACAATATAGTGGCTTCATAGATTGAGGTTTATAAAGAGACAATATATAACATTTCCTGCCACAGTTGGAGTGGTACTTTTCCAGGAATTTCAACAACAATCTCAAAAGTAATCAAGTTTCAAACTTTCAGCACAATTCTTCACAGACCTTGAAAGAACAATAATCAATTTTGGATGGAAAAACAAAAGACTAAGGATAGCCAAAACAATCTTAATCAAGAAAGCAACATCTGAAGGCATCAACTTTCCTGAATTCAACCTCTATTATAGAGCTGTATTCCTGAAAACAGCTTGGTTTTACAATGAAATCGAATTGGACACCCTGATATTAACCCATACACGTATGAACACCTGATCTTCGACAAAGAAGCTAAAAATATACAATGGAAAAAAGAAAGCATCTTTAAAAAATGGTGCTGGCATAACAGGATGCTGGCATGCAGAAGAATGCAGATAGATTGGTGTCTATTGTCATGCAAAAAAATTAAGTCCAAATGGATCAAAGACCTCAAAATAAATCCAGCCACACTGAACCAGTTAGAAGTGAAAGTGGGAGTCACCCTTGAAGGAGTGCTCCTGAACATAACACCAGTAGCACAGATATTAAGATTGAAAATTAATAAATGGGACCTCCTGAAACTGAAAAGCTTGTCTGTAAGGCAAAGGACACAGACAGCAAGACATAAAGATACCACACAGATTGGGAAAAGATATTAATTAACTCCACATCTGACAGAGGGCTGATCTCCAAAGTTTACCAAGAAGTCAAGAAGCAAGTCTCTAAAACACCAAAGGATAAAGTCAAAAATGGTGTACAGAACTAAATAGAGAATTTTCAGTACAGGAGACTAAAATGGCTGAGGGACACTTGAGAAAATGTTCAACATCCCTAGCCATCCAGGAACTGCAAATGAAAACAACTCTGAAATACCATCTCACTCCTGTCAGAATGGCTAAAATCAAAAACACCAATGACAGTTAATGCTAGAAAGCATGTGCAGAAAGAGGAAGACTCCTACACTGCTGGTGGGAGTGCCAACTTGGACAGACAGTTTGGAAATCAGTATGGAGATTCCTCAGGAAATGGGAATCATTCTACCACAAGACCCAGCAATTCCACCCTTAAGCATATACCCAAAAGATGCCCATTCATACAACAAGGATGTCTGTTTCACTATGTTCATAGCAGCATTATTTGTAATAGCCAGAACGAGAAAGCAACCTAGATGCCCCTCAACTGAAGAGTGGGTAGAAAAAATATGGTACATTTACACAATGGAGTACTATTTGGTGGAAAAATACAATGGAATCTTGAAATTGCAAGCAAATGGATGGCACTACAAGAAACCATACTGAGTGAGGTAACATGGTCACAAAAAGAGAATCATGGTATGTACTTAATCATTTATGTATTTTAGACATGATTCAGGGGAATGCCAGCATACATTCCCACTGCCAGATAGTCTAGGAAACCGAACCTTCATCCAGCAAGAGGCAGATACCCACAGAAAAACATTGAACTGAAATTCTTGAATCCAGTGTCAGAAAGAGAGAACTGATGGGCAAAGAAATTAAGACTGGGCTGATTTAACCCACAGAAACTGTTGACCTGAACAAGTGGGATCTCTTGGACTCCAAATTGATGGCTGTGTTTAAAGCACATGACTGACCCAGATGCCCTGAATGTGGGTGTCAGTGAGCAGGCCTATATAATCTATGGGGCCTTGGGTAAATATTTATCCCTGGAGTATAAATAGACTTTGAGTGCCCATGCCACAATATGGGAGGCTCGCTCAGGCAAAACACTTGGAAGAGGGCCTAGGCCCTGCTCGGGATGAAATGACAGTTACTGGAGATCCACCATGTAGGGCCTCACCCTCCCTGGGGATTGGAGTGGAGATTTGATGGTGGATTAGGGTATCTGGTATGGAGGGCAGGGGAGGAGGTGAGGCATATGGAGCTTGGATTGATGTGTCAAACAAGATTGTTTCGAGCCTAAATATAAAAACAATTATTAAAAATAGATAAATAGGTTGTCTCCCCAAAAATGAAATTGTAGTGAGAAATGTATTCAAAACATATTCTTCTAGGTATGACTTAGAAGCATGGGATTTGTAGATCTGAGGAATACTTGCTAGGCCTGCTATTGCATCATTTGCTGAACATGAGGTCACTAGGAAAACAAGCAGATACAAAAGAAAACATGGTGAAAGAAGGGCAACAGGAATCAAGGACACAAAATCAGAAATCAGCAATTATTTACTCATGGATAATATTTCTCTCACTTTCTCAAAAACACACCAAAACATATGAAGTTTTGTAATAAGAGATAATGATAAAAGGCAGTGAAAGTAAAAGTAAAGGAGTGTATATTGTCATGTTGCCATATTTGGAGCCATTTAATGGCACTATTATTTTTCTAAAAATTATATTTGGTAATAAATAGTTCTCTGCACTCAGAAAATCCCTTAATTTCTTCTAGATTTTTATCTAGGTAGGAAGGCTTCTGCATTTTCTGGTGTAGATTTTGGAACAACTATTTTCAGATTTTAAGGTCTATTTCAGGATACCAGACACATGATTAAAGTGTTACAATGGTAACATTTTATCTGAGTTGAGAACCAAAAGACTTAAATATGAGGTTTAAGAGTAGGCAATGAAACATGGATATTAAATCATACTCAGACCACAAACAATAGAAGAGAAACAAAACATCAGCCCAAAGCAGAGGCCAGTATAAACAAGACACACTGAGTTTTACTGAACATAAGATAGATTAGATACCTCCTGGGGTTCTAGACATGAGTTGAGATAACCCCACTAGCATTGCCTGGCAAGTATGATGTCATAGCCTGCCACGGTTTAATATATGTGCATATTCTAAATGAACTTTATCCATCTATTGCACATATATCATATGCTCATTGACTTTGTACTAAGTACAGAAATACCTATGTGTTATAACTATTTTATTCTCCCATTCCAAAGCTTTACATTATGGCTGAGTTAATGCAAACATGCAAGTGTCAGCATCACTATGACATTGTAGCAGAGTGATGAGGTGTAGATCATATATTATAGATGTTATGTTGCCAACATGGAGTCAAAACCACTCATGTTCCTTTTTCTTAATAACCACATTTTAATTAAAAACAAATACAAGATGCTTTATCCTGTCCATGTCCCCTGAGTAGTCTATGAATTTCAATTGCCTTATAAATTTCTGTGCACATAGCTGACAATCAATGGTTTTATCTGCTCTCACAGAAAATTATACAACTCTCCTAAGAAAAGTAGTTGTCTCTTTGTGATACTGGGATCCATAAGAAGGTTGTATTTCCACAATGCTATAAATGGAACCCTCTCTTTGTTCAGTGTAATATCTTGGAAAGGGTTAAGAATAGATGTGGTTTCCTGCATTTACTAGTTACCAAAACCAATCTATCTCTTGCAAATTTCCATGCTTGTCTTCCTCTATAGGGAATATACACAGAATGCTTTTTTGAACCCCAATTAATTTCATAAGTCAGAATTTTCAAACAAAATATTTAAATCTTATTCTACCCATTATTTCACCTGTGATTTCACATGTCTTCAAAATGAACACTGACTTTCTTCTGAAATGGGGTGCATCAAAGATTTCTATTGACTTCATTCCTGATATTACTCCAGGGTTGCTTTTTGGTCCAAACTTGAAAAACTTTTACCAAATTAAAAGTGTGTCAAGTATTTCAGAAACATGTTTATCACATAAACATCACAGGCTGTCAAAATTGGATACAAGAATCTCTTCCCATTCCTGTAATTGATAAATTCATCAATCACAGGATGAACATCTCTATTTCTGCTAATGATCACCCTGAGAAAAATTACAGTCTTCTGCTCACTCATGCTACACACATGTTGGCAAAAAAGACATGCCTAATATGCATACCATTATACAGTAATCCCACAAACAAATATTAATAATAAGCATATTGTTAGTTTGCAGAAAGTAACTCCCCTTAGAAAGCACGTATGAAAATGAAACAAAAATAAAACAGAGAACAAAGGGAAAAGAAAATAGGAACTAAGAAAAATTTTAAGAAAAAAAGATGTTAAAAAGGGAGGTACTAAAACCAAAGCTCTCTTAATATGATAGAAGAACTCAGAAGTACATCAAAAACCTTGGAAGAAATATCAATGATGATATTCTTAAAGTCTTCTACTCATCCAATTTCATATCACACAAGACTTTCTTGGGAAGACACAGTGTAATCAAAGATTGAATAATGGGCAGCAAAATGATAAATGCTGTGTTTCAAAGGTGTGAGAAAAGAAATAACAGAAAATAAATAGGCATCATTCATTCTTCATTTGTTAACCATAGATGAAGCAAAACATGGACAGTTAAAGACATATCAGAATGATTCTAATAATTAGAAAATGCAGAATACCACATATAATACTACCCCTTACAAAATTATACATAATAAACACTGATCTCTAGTGGATGCCATGTATAGATGCAATTCTCATGACAAGTCTAGGTAAACACAGGTTATAACCCATGGATCACATAGGAGTGACATCTACTCTTCTCAGCACAGTTGGTGATTTTTGTATGAGAGCAGATAACAACATTGGCTGGTAACCATTGTCTTTAAACATATAAAGGCTCTCTTTATTATGCTATCTCATAACTTGTTCCCCCTATTCTTCCCCAGACTTCCTACACTACCATGTCCTCAATCCCCCTGCTCTTCTCGCATTCTCTTTCTCCTAGCATCCTCTCCTCTCTCTCGCAAACTACCAATTTGCTCAGATCTTGTCCTTTTGTCCTTCTCACAGTGACTACATATACAAGACTTAGGGTCCTCCTTGTTTACTAGCTTTTCTGGAGGTATGGACAGTAGGGTGCTAATCTTATATTCTAAGATATACATATAAGCAGGTACAAACTATATTGAGTAAGTGCAACCATATTCTTTTTGTAACTGAGTTACCTTGCTCAGGATGCTTTCTTCTTGTTCCGTCCATTCACTTGTGAATTTCAAGGTTTCTGCCCTTTTTTCATGCTGAGTAGCAATCCATTTTGTAAATGTACCACATTTTCTCTATTCATTCTTCATTTGAGAAATGTTTAGGTTGCTTTCTTGTTTTGGCTATTACAAATAATTCTGTTATGATCATAATTGAAAGGATGTTGTTTTTGTATGAATGTGAATCTTTCAGTATATACCTAAGAGTGGAATTGGTGGATATTCTTGTACACTGGTTTCTGTTTTCCCAAGGAATCTCCATACAGATTTCTAAAGTGGCTGTACAAGCTGACACTGCCACCAGCAGTGGAGGAGTGTTCCTTTTTCTCCACATTTTCTCCAGCGTAAAAATTCATTGGTGTTTGTAATTTTAGCCACTCTGACATAAGAAATGTGGTATCTCATATTTGTTTTGATTTGTGTTTCCCTATAGTTCCTGATAGCTAAGGATGTTATGCACATTTTAAGTGTCTTTCAGCCATTTCAGACTTCTCTATTTCTCTCTAATTCTGTGATGCACCGTTTATTTGTATTATTTGGTGTTTGGATACTAGCTTTGCCTTTTGCTTATTGTAAAATGGGATTATCTATTGCCTATGTTTTTGTGAATGTAACTAACTTCCTTAGGTTGGAGTTTTCCTTTAAGTATCTTCTGTAGGGCTGGAGTAGTGGATATGTATTGTTTAAATCTGGTTTTATTGTAGAATATCTTATTTTCTTCATGAATAATTATTGAAACCTTTGCTGATTATTGTAGTCCTGGCAGCCAACTATGGTCCCTTATTGTTTGTAGAAGATCTATGGAGATCCTAGTTTTCAGAATTTCCATGGATAAATCAGGTATGATTCTGACATGTTGGCATTTTAATGTTGCTTGGTATTTTCCTTTGGTGCTCTTAATATTATTTCTTCCTTTTTATGTTCGGTGTTTTTTAATTATTGTGTGCCTATGTGACATTTTTTGTAGTGAACTCCATATAGGATTTTATAGACTTCTTGTACTATCCTTGGAATGTCTTTCTTTAGGTTTGGAAATGTTTTTTTATGATTGTGTTTAATAAATTTTCTGCACCATTGAACTGGGTTTCTTCATATTGTTCTGTACCTATTATTCTTAAGTTGGACTTTTCATGCTGCCAAATATTTCCTGGATATTTTGTGTTAGGTATTTGGTAGACTTAAGATTATCTTTTGTAGATTAATTTATATCTGCTAATGTATCTTCAAAGCCTGAGATTGTCACTTCTATGTCTTGAATTCTGTTGCTTATGCTCAGATTTACCCAGCTTTTCTCATTCCAGAATTCCTCAGACTGTGCTTTGTTCTTGGATAATTTTGCCCTTTCAAACCTTACACTGCTTGAATTGTTTCTTGAATATTTGCTTTGTATTTTCTTAAGTTTCTTTAAATGATGTTCCCATTTCTTCTTTTAGGATCTCTTTCATCATCATGAATCTGTTTTTCAGGTCATTCTTGTCTTCATCTGTGTAGGTAGTTTCAGGTGTTGATGAGAAAAATCCCTAGACATGTTTACTGTCATATTTGTTTTTTTTGTTGTTTAATGTGTTCTTATACTCTCATCTTCCCATTCCTTCTTCCAATGGTGCAGGTGGGGTCTCTTCCTCTCCTGTTGGTTTCCAGTCCAAGGTTGTTGCCTATCATGAGCATAAAAGTAGTCCCAGTAACTCCATGGCTACTCAGAAAGCCCTGTTAATCATAACAACATAAGAAAAGAAGTGGAAAAGGAAGAGGAGGAGGATGAGGAAGTAGTAGTAGTAGTAGAAGAAGCAGATGAAGAAGAAGAAGAAGAAGAGGAAGAAGACGAAGAAGAAGAAGCTTGTGGAGGACTGTGTAGTAAGTGGATTGTAATCCCCCCTTTGAAATTGGGAAAGGAAGAGGGACTGAGGAGGAAGACATTGAGTCCATCCTGGATTATATATGAGATCACACTTCAAAATAATAAATGTTGTTGACAACTAAGTTGGCAGCATGAAGCTGTAGGAGCATCAACCACGTATTTTTTGAATGTCAACTTTTCTCAGAATAAACTGTCCAGATTCTGCAAAGTGGACAGAGGCCCTTCTTCTTCTCTTTCATATAAAAATTTCTTGCCTTGAAAGCATTCTGTCACCTATTATAAAGGACAATTCTTATGGTATCCAAAATGACAGTTCAATGTATTGTTGATACTTACCTCCTAGTAGTTGTAGCAGATGAATGGAATGGAGTTACAGTCTAGGAATTTAACTGACAGATAGGAAACTTGCCAAGCATGTGCTATGTCATAAGTTCAATCTTAATATTGGTGGAGGAAAGAATGGAAAATGAACCCTGTAACATCCTTCAGAGAGGCATACAATAAACTAGACATCCCAGTACCAGGGAATTAGTGACAGAATATTCATGAGGCTTAGGCATATCTTTGCTATATAAGACCAGAACTGAAAAAATAATATAAAAAGAAATGAAGAAGTGGGATGTTTGGTAGGGCAATCTGTGGAAATAGAGGATGTCTTCTGCCGGTGTGTCCTCATGTGTGGTCTCCTAGAAATGTCATTTGGAAATCTGAAAGGCTCCTATGTTTGAGAGACAATACTGGATTTTCTGCATCAGGCAGAACTTTCTGTCCAATTACTAGGTGTCAGAACACAAAAGACAGAGGTGTAAGTCAGTGATGATCTTCTATATTGAATTCAATCAGTTATAAGTATTTTGAACTCTTCCTGGAGGGACTTAATGGGGTCTTAGCTCAGTAGAGACTTTGTGACCATTTGGTCAGTGTGCAAAAGCAGTGTTATTATATTAGTGGGCCTGCCATGTGGTTCTAATCCAAGCATAGGAATTTGTGTGTCAAAGAGTCCATGAAGGATATTGGTTCCCAAACTTCATTATGTTATGGCATATTTATGATGATGTCAATTCAAGGAGAACTTGACAGCAATAAAGAAATCATCTGGAAGAAACCATTTCCCAGTACATTCTGAGATCTGCCGTGGTAAACGAGCAGCATCAAACATCACTCCAACTTACCAGCCTTGCACAGACATGCTCTCCTTCACAGACAATTGGCTTTTGTGCAGGCTCATATCAAGCTGGAAAGTCTGAAGCCTCCTCCCAAAACTCCTTAGCTTGAGCTTTAAGAGACACTTGTAACCACACATGGTAGCATTCCCAGCAATCCCCAGGGGACAAAGTTAGATTTCACAAGGGCCTGGCTTGTTTTTCATTACTTTTAAAAATCCACTAGAAGTTAAACAGAGAAGTACACTGTGATGGTGAGATTTCTCCAATTGTTTAGGCATATTAATTTGTATGAAAATGACAGTGTAGCAAGGCTTGAATTCAGATCAGATATGCATGGCATGGATGAGATATCAGGGAGATGTGAGTAATCTGGCAAAGTGAAAGTAGAGTCACTACAGGAGCCTACACAAGACCGCATTTTGGGCTCTTATTATTCCTACAGAGCACAAAACTGCCTGGGGTCAACTGCTCAACCCCTAATTCCTGTTATAACAAGAAAAGTGTTTTCATGGCAAGTAAATGCACATTGCAGAGAGCCTGTAATATGCAGAGTTAATCCCCCATTGGGAGATTCTAAAGGATTTGCAACCTTTAGTTGGAAGAAAGATGAGCTGCATGATTTGCTTTGGGTCCCAGGAGAGATTTCTGGATAAGGAATCCTGACTTCTGCTGAGTAATGAGGATAGCTGGTTAGCAGGGAGGCCATATTCTTTCCACATGACATCAGCAGGCCCTTCCCTGAAATTCCATTGTTTCCTGGAGACTAAGGAATTCTGTGAGGTCACCTTGTAGTAGTAACACTAACTACATTTGGAGGGGAGACAGACCGAGAGAGGCAGAAGAAGACAGATCTTCAATCTCAGTTTAAACTGCCAAAGAAGAAAAGGTTCAAAAGGAAGAACAGAAAGTCCTAGGCTAAATATAGTGAGTTCCCTAGAGAAGGTTGTGTTTGGCTTGGATTTTGGGTAATGGAGCTCAGGAATTGGGGATTCTGGGAAGAAATTGGACTTTACTGCTTAACAGGACTTCTGGAAATCAAGGACTCCAGGCTAGTAATTTGTCTCTACCAGAAGCCAGGAACTGGCAAGGTAAAGCTGTTTTCCTGGGAGTTCTTTGTTATAAATCTTACAGTAAAGTGTTGGTTAATGGAGAAACAGCATCAAAATGAGACCAACTGCCAGGAGGGACTAGTGGAGTATGCCAGCTCTGGACTGGTCCTCACTGTACTTCAACACCAGTGGATTACTTTAAGTAATGTGCATCTTCCCTGTCTGCCCTGAGTTGTCAGGGACATGACTTTGTGAGTCTGGTGACGATGTTCTTCAGCTGTATGGCTTCACCCCCCACATCAAACCATGTTCTTGGAGTGACATGTCATGATGTTTTGATTGTAAATAAAGACCTGCATGCCTGTGGACTATGGTAATTGCTTCCAAAATTCGAAACCCACAGACTTATGAATTCTTCAGGTAAGTTGAATGGAGACTCTGCAGCTGTGAATAAGCATGAAGAAATTATTTCTTCCTTTACATGAAATTTGTGCTGAGGGGATTGGAGAAAATTGCTGGCTGAGACATGCAAATATCTTCAGAAATGGGAATAATGAGATCTCCTGCAGCAGATCGAAAATGGATGCCTCAGCTTCGAAGGCTGTATTGATAGAATAATTAGTCATCTTGTTAAAGAGACAAATGTACCATTAATCCAAAGGCAGATAAGATTCTATTTTAGCTTTGGAAAATACAAGTCCATAGTATTTACACTCAGGAGGGCTTAATATTAATGATTAGGAAGAAGATAAAAATGATCCCTAAAGGGCTGTTCAGAAAGAAGGACCGGAAATTTTTCATATTCCTGCCTTTCTCCTTTTGAGATGAGTGAAAGATGCCCTATGGAGTAATAGTGCTAAGATTAAGGAACAAATGTCTGATATTGAAAAATCATTTATAAATGCCCAGGAAGGAGAGTTAGCCAATTACTGCCCATGTTTAGCCTTAAACTCTACTACTCTTCATTGGTTACCATTATGGTCTGCCACATTACAAGAAGTAGGTAAGGTGTTACTCTTGAGTGTAGCTCTAAATTTTTCAAGTGGAGAGATGATGAGGGGCACAGAGAATTTTGTCCACTCAACCAGTTGCTTTAAGAAATTCTGTTACCCTTAAGCAACAGAGACAGCTCATTAGCAGGAGCAAGAGAAATTGGAGGCTAAACATATTGAACTTTGAAACTCCCTGTCGAACACACCTATTTTTGTTATCAGAAAAAAATAGATAAATGGTACCTGTTACATGTTTTGACAGGAGTCACTAAAACTGTGATGGTCATGAGTGCCACACAAACAGTAATCCCCTCTACAGTAGGAATTCCAAAATTTCAAATCTTTGGCAAAGGTCCTGATGGTATTTTTACCTATGGCAACTCCTCTCAAACTGTCTAGCTAAAACAGAATATTGACAATTGGAATTGGAAAGATGGTGAACGCCATGAGGGCTTTTTCAACCTTATGTTTTAACTCATGGATTGGGTGGACCTGTTCTGTCACAAGAGATTTCAATTAAGGAAGTTTCATTTCAACAAACTAACTATGACTACAAGATATATATGTTCTGAATATACCATATGGTCACATTGGTATTTATGAAATGTGATTATGAATGTGTGAATGTAAACTATTTGAATTGCTTTGGATATTATGAAAGGGTAATTAAATTGCTTTGGATATATTTAAGAATCTACTGAAACTGCTTTGGATATAGCCAAAAAGAAACACCAGCCAGTTAGTGTCTTAACAGGAATAGTTGACGATTTAAGTCCTCAGAGCCAGTCAGTGGAAAAGTAATAGAAGTCTACAACATGGCCTAATAGCCAAAGAAATCTGTAAGGAAGATTCTGTACAGTTTAGCAGAGGAGAAGATACAGGAATTTTCCTAAATGTAGAGAAATCTAGAGAAAAAGAGTTTTTGAGAAGAAGCTTCAGGGAAACTGCTGCCTTGTTAAACCTTACTTACAAAGGAGGCAATGCAGTTACAAATTAGGTCATGTCAGCTAAGATACAAATGAAGCCTTGTCAGCTAGTGAGAGATTTACAGATTTGATTACAGATTGGTTTAAAAAGTACTCCTAAACTTCAAGTAGTTTTCAAAAGATTTGGGAACATAGTATAGTTTGCAATCTTTGATTTTTGAAAGATATTGGGATACATTCAATGGTTGCAACCTATTTAAAGTACATGTACTGGTGATTTAGATAAAGGAAAGGCAGGTACTTCTACGGTTGGTATATAGTCCCACATCAACACATGTTAGCAAACAGGAAAAACTAAATTGGTCACTTTATCTCAGATACAGAGAGCTCTGTAGCCTCATGCATTTCATTCTCAGAATGACAGTAGCCTAGACGGTAATTTTATTTAACTAGAGAGACTGGTCTTCAAAACTTTCAAACAATGAGCTGTACCCACAATATTTATCTGTAAATAATTTACAAATGTACCCTCAAGGCCTATTTCCTAAACATTTATGGCAAATGGTTTTTTGTTCATATTAGGGAATTTGGCAAGTTAATATAAGTGTGCATGGCTGTTGATAGGTTTTATGTTTCTTGATGGCCAATAAAGAAACAGGAAAAGCAAACATATGTATGGCAAAAGATAAAAATGTGGTGATTAATTCTCAATCCCCACATTATTCATTGAATCATGCACTCCTCATTTTAAAATTTTTGAATGTGGATGCCTGTGAGCAATTTGCTGCAGACAGATTCTATCATGATGGAACTCTAGCGACTTTTGCTCAGGTCAAATGGAGAAATTTATGCACTAGAGATAACACACAATTCTGCCCCAATTTGGGGTTTAAGTAATATGTTGCATTATTGCAGGAAAATAATAAATCACAGTGGTTGCCAGAACATTTTATAAGATACATAAAGCAGAGAAAAACCAGACATGAGACCGTGGGAGCCTGCCCAAGCCAGTTAGAGTTAGATGCCCAGAACCGGTGTTCCTGACCCTTGATGTCATTGAATGTAAACCCCAAGAAAGAAAGGTATCAGTCAGTTCAAGATTTCCAGGATCTCAACAGGTCTGCTCCATCAACTTCCCAGGGATGTGAGTTTTCACTTGGGAGCTGAAAAAACTGGGAGACTAGCAGTTTTCCCTTGACACATTTTGAAACGCAAAATCACTCTGCCTTTAGGGAAAATGGTTCCATTTAAAACAATTGTACACTTGTATGGAGAGTGATGAGTGGCAAAAGCCACTTTTTGTTATTTGTGCAGGACACAAATGCTTGAAAATATATTGGGAGCATCAGGTAAACAGGCCGGCTTTCCGGTCTGTGTACCAGTGCCTGCAGATCGCCTGGGAACTGCACAGAGCTCCCAATCCTGGCGGGAGCCAAGCACCCCAGACGCCAGATCTTCTCTCCCACCAACGAGACCAGGAAATTAGAGGAGTCTGGGAGTCCAGGGAAGCAGCTGTTCCTCTGGCAGCATCAGTTAAACAGGCCGGCTTCCCGGCCTGTGTTCCAGTGCATGCAGATCGCCTGGGAACTGCACAGTGTTCCCAATCCTGGTGGGAGCCAAGCACCCCAGACTCCACGTCTTCTCTCCCACCAACGAGACCAGGAAACCAGAGGAGGCTGGAAGTCCAGGGAAGCAGCTGTTCCTCCAGCAGCATCAGGTAAATAGGCCAGCTTCCCGCCCTGTGTTCCAGTGCCTGCATATCGCCTGGGAACTGCACAGAGCTCCCAATCCCGGCTGGAGCCAAGCACCCCAGACTCCACATCTTCTCTCCCACTATCGAGACCAGGAAACCAGAGGAGCTAGGGAGACCAGGGGAGTAGCTGTTCCGGATCAGGTAACACAGGACCCAGCATAGTGTCCAGGGGACCAGGTAGGAGGGTAAGCGCCCCAGATTTCTTTTCTTCTTCTCCAACCACGGGACCAGCATTTGGACAAGGAATAGAAGAACCACCAGATTATTGGACTTGCTAGCACCCACCAAAAGGCACTCTGGTCCCCAGACCAGTAAGGGGCTCTTTCTGCACCCACTAGAAGAAGAGATGGGAAAGAGACAGTACAAAAACACACTCAGCAACATAAAAAAAAAATATGACACCGCCAGATTCTAGAGACTCCACACCAGCAAGACCCCAATATTCCAATGCGAATGAAGCAGAAGAGAACGACCTTAAAAGCACTTTCATGAAAACGATAGAGGCCATAAAAGAGGATACAGGAAAATCCCTCTAAGAAATGGAAGAAAAAACAACCCAAAAAATGCAAGAACTGGAAGAAAAAACAAACCAAAAAAAGCAGGAAATGGTAGAAGAAATGAAGCAAAAAATGCAAGAAATGGAAGAAAAAACAAAGCAAAAAATGCAAGAATTGGAAGAAGAAACATACCAAAAAAGGCAGGAAATGGAAGAAGAAACAAAGCAAAAAATGCAAGAAATGGTAGAAAAAACAAAGCAAAAAATGAAAAAAATGGAAGAAGAAACAAACCAAAAAAGGCAGGAAATGGAAGAAAGAACAAACCAAAAAATTCATAAAAGGCAACAAACGGATGAAAAGATAAACAGAAAATTGCAAGAAGCAATGCAAACACTGCAAGGGTTGAAAACTGAAATAGAGACATTAAAAAAACAATCTGAAGAAAGGCAGAAAATAGAAAAGCTGGACAAACAGTCAGGCACTACCAATACAAGCATTACCAACAGAATAGAAGAGATGGAAGAGAGAATCTCAAGTGTTGAAGATACATTAGGAGAAATGGATTTATCAACCAAAGAAAACCTTAAATCCAACAAATTCTTAACACAAACATCCAGGAAATATGGAACACAATGAAAAGACCAAACCTAAGAATAATAGGTATAGAAGAAGGAGAAGAAATCCAACTCAAGGGGGCAGAAGGCATATTCAACAAAATCATAGAAGAAAACTTTCCCAACCTTAAGAAAGAAATGCCAATGAAAGTACAAGAAGCCTACAGAACAACAAATAGACTGGACCACAAAAAAAATTCCGTTGCCACATAATAATCAAGATCCCAAACATAGAGAATAAAGAAAGAATATAAAGAGCATCTAAGGAAAAAGGTCAAGTAACATATAAAGGCAGGCCTATCAGAATTACACCTGATTGCTCCATGGAAACTCTGAAAGCCAGAAGATCCTGGATAGATATTCTACCTACTCTAAGAGACCATGGATGCCAGACCAGACTACTATATCCGGCAAAGCTCTCAATCACTATAGACGAAGAAAACAAGATATTCCATGACAAAACTAGATTCAAGCAATATGTGTCCACTAACCCAGCCCTACAGAAAATTTTGGAAGGAAAACTCCAACCCAAGGAAGCTAACTACAACCAGAAAAACATAGGCAATAGAGAATCCCTCTCTACCAACAGCCAAAAGAACTAAGGGGTGAAATTCCACACATAATTCCACAAACAACAACAATCGCAAATCAAAGAAGGATGAGCAGTCAATGGTCATTAATATCCCTCAATATTAATGGGCTTAACTCACCCATAAAATGACATAGACTAGCAGAATGGATTTGAAGACAGAACCCTTCCTTCTGCTGCATACAAGAAACACACCTCACCCTTAAAGACAGACATTACCTGAGAGTTAAAGGTTGGGAAAAATTTTTCAATCAAATGGACCCAAGAAACAAGCAGGGGTAGCAATCCTAATATCTAACAAACTGGACTTTATAATAAAATCAATCAAAAGAGATGAAGGAGGTCATTACATACTCATCACAGGTGAAACCCACCAAGATGAAGTGTCTATCCTGAACATCTATGCCCCAAATACAAAGGCATCCACATTTGTTAAAGAAACATTATTAGAACTTAAAACTCATCTAAAGCCCCACACAGTTATAGTGGCAGATTTCAACACACCACTCTCACCACTAGACAGGAATACCAAACAGAAACTCAACAAAGAAGCAAAAGTTCTAATAGAAGTAATGACCCAAAAGGGATTAACAGATATCTATAGAACATTTCATCCACATAAAGAAGAATATTCCTTCTTCTCACCACCACATGGAAACTTCTCAAAAATCGACCACATACTTGGCAGTATATCAAACATCAGCAGCTACAAAAAATCGGGATAACTCCATGCATCTTATCAGACCACCATGCTTTAAAATTAGAATTCAACAACAACACAAATTGCAGAAAACCTACAAACTCATGGAAATTGAATAATGCTCAACTGCAACATCCCTGGGTCAAAGAGGAAATAAAAAAATAAATTAAAGATTTCCTTGAATTCAATGAGAATGAAGACACAACATACCCAAACCTATTGGACACTTTGAAAGCAGTGCTACGGGGGAAGTTCATAGCGCTAAGTGCTCACATGAAGAAACAGGAGAACAGTTATACCAGAGAATTAACATCACAGCTGAAAGCTCTAGAACACAAAGAAGCACACTCCCCCAGGAGGAGTAGATGCCAGGAAATAATCAAATTGAGGGCTGAAATCAATAAAGTAGAAACCAGGAAAACAATACAAAGAATCAATGCAACGAAGAGTTGGTTCTTTGAGAAAATCAACAAGATAGACAAACCATTGTCCAAACTTACCAAACAGCAGAGAGTGAACACGCAAATTAACAAAATCAGAAATGAAAAGGGGGACATAACAACAGACTCTGAGGAAATCCAGAGAATCATTAGGTCATACTTTGAAAGCCTGTACTCCACAAAATTCGAAAATTTAAAGGAAATGGATGACTTCCTGGACAGCTATCATTTGCCAAAACTAAATCAAGAACAGATAAGCAATTTAAATAGACCTATAACCCCTATGGAAATAGAAGCTGTCATCAAAAGTCTCCCAACCAAAAAAAGTCCAGGTCCAGATGGCCTCAGTGCAGAATTCTACCACAAATTCAAAGAACAGCTTATACCAATTCTTCTCAAAGTGTTCCACACAATAGAAGCAGAAGGGTCTTTGCCAAACTCTTTCTATGAGGCTTCAATAACCTTGATCCCCAAGCCACACAAAGATACAACCAAGAAAGAGAACTTCAGACCAATATCCCTCATGAACATTGATGCAAAAATACTCAATAAAATACTGGCAAATCGGATCCAAGAACACATCAAAACAATCATTCACCACGATCAAGTAGGTTTCATCCCAGGGATGCAGGGATGGTTCAACATATGAAAATCCATCAACGTAATCCACCATATAAACAAGCTGAAAAACAAAAATCACATGATCATCTCACTAGATGCTGAAAAAGCCTTTGACAAAATCCAACACCCCTTCATGATAAAGGTCTTGGAGAGATCTGGGATAACAGGGACATCCTTAAACATAATAAAAGCTATATACAGTAAACCAACAGCCAACATCAAACTAAATGGACAGAAACTCAACGCAATTCCTCTAAAATCAGGAACCAAACAAGGCTGTCCACTCTCTCCATACCTTTTCAACATGGTACTTGAAATTCTAGCTATTGCCATACGACAACAAAGGGAGATCAAGGGGATACAAATTGGGAAGGAAGAGGTCAAACTTTCACTGTTTGCAGACGATATGATAGTTTAAAGCAATGACCCAAAGAACTCTACCAGGGAACTCTTACAGCTGATTAACACCTTCAGCAACGTGCAGGCTACAAGATCAACTTAAGAATATCAGTAGCCCTACTATATACAGGTGAGAAAATGGCTGAAAGAGAAATCAGAGAAGCATCACCCTTTACAATTGCCACGAACAACATAAAATACCTTGGGGTAACGCTAATCAAACAAGTGAAAGACCTGTATCGTAAGAACTTTGAATCTTTAAAGAAAGAAATTAAAGAAGCCCTCAGAAAATGGAAAGATCTCCCATGCTCTTGGATAGGTAGGATCAATGTAGTAAAAATGGCAATCCTGCCAAAAGCAATCTACAGATTCAATGCAATCCCCATTAAAATCCCAGCACAATTCTTCACAGACCTTGAAAGAACAATAATCAATTTTGTATGGAAAAACAAAAGACCCAGGACAAGCAAAACAACCCTGTTCAACAAGGCAACGTCCGGAGGCATCAACATCCCTGACCTCAAGCTCTATTATAGAGCTATAATCCTGAAAACTGCTTGGTATTGGCACAAAAATTGACAGGTAGCCCAATGGAATCGAATTGAAAATCGGGTATTAACCCACACACGTATGAACATCTGATCTTTGACAAAGAAGCTAAAAATATACAATGGAATAAAGAATGCATCTTCAACAAATGGTGCTGGCATAATTGGAGACTGGCATGTAGAAAAATGCAGATTGATATATGTTTATCGCCATGCACAAAACTTAAGTCCAAATGGATCAAAGACCTCAAAATAAATCCAGCCACACTGAACCTCTTAGAAGAGAAATTGGGTGGTACCCTTGAACGAATTGGTACAGGAGACAGCTTCCTGAACATAACACCAGTAGGACAGACAGTGAGATCAACAATTAATAAATGGGACCTACTGAAACTGAGAAGCTTCTGTAAGGCAAAGGACACAGTCAGCAAGACAAAAAGGCAGCCCACAGAATGGGAAAAAATATTCACTAATCCCACATCTGACAGAGGGTTGATTTCCAAAATTTACAAAGAACTCAATAAGCAAGTCTCCAAAACACCAAAGAGGCAGACTCCCTTGGTTAAGTACTGAGCTCAAGAAAGCCAGTAACAGAGAGGGAGGACTGATGATCAAAGGGATTAAGACTGGGCTGGTTTAACCCCCAGAAACAGCTGACCAGACAAAGGTTAACTCTTGAATCCCAGGCATCAGCCTGGGAATCCAGCATGGGACTGATCAAGACCCCCTGAATCTGGGTGTCAGTGAAGAGGCCTAGGGAATCTATTGAGCCTTGGGCAGCAGATCAGTACCCATCCCAAGTATACACATGGACTTTGGACTCCAATAGAACAATGTGAGGTGCACTCTCACCCTGAACTCTTGGGGAAGGGTCTAGGCCCTGCCCTATATGAAATGACAGACTATGCACACCCCCTTGGAGGGCCTCACCCTCCCTGGGGAAATGAGGGAATAACGGGGTGGGGGGTTGGGGGTAGGGCAGGGGAGGAAGGGAGGGAATGGGAGAGGGACCTGGAACTGACTTGTGAAGCAACCTTGTTTCTTATCTAAATTTAAACTGGAAAATAAAATTTCAAAAAAAAAAACAAAAAAAACAAAAGTTTCAAAAAGACCCTCATTGTTTTCCCCTTCTTTCCATTTCCAATCATCAGTATTCTGTTGCAGCTAGGCAATTTGAGAGGAGTTGCAAGGGGTACAACAAACATCAGGTTCTTTGCAAAGACTTGACCCAATCTTATGGGATTCCTACTGGAGTGGGCATTCTTGGTTTTGCAGCATTCATGACCATCACAGTTTTAATGACCTCTCTCATATCATGTAGCAGGTACTATTTTCATTTAAATAAAAGACAGAAACTTTTGAAATGCAGGTGGAAAGTTCAATATGTCTAGCCTCCATTTGCTCTTGCAGCAGCTGATAAGTAGCATCCAATTTGATTTTACCTAGGGGCCGTTGTTCTACCCACATGTGTAACTCTGACTTCCATGTGTTTGTATTAGGTCATATGGGTGGAGGATTAGTCACCATAGCCTCAGCTAAAAATGACACAGTCTTGTTCAATCTTCAGACATGTGGATAACATAATTTCTTGAGTGATATTGACTGGCTGAGTGATTAAAATTTCTGTGTGCTACTCATCATCTCTGCTTTTAAGAAGTTCTAAGCTACACACAGGAGCTACGGCCGTACCCACTCCTTGTAATGTGGCATGTAACAATGATAACCGATCACTAGTAGTTCAGTTTAAGCTTAAAATGGGCAGTCATTTACTAACTGTTCTTCCTGGGAAATTTTAAATGTTTTTTTTCAAGTTTATACTTTTGTTTTTTTCATATTAACACTATCTATCACTTCATAGCTCATCCTTCACTATACTCTAAAGGGGAAATGCAGCAATAGAAAAACTTTCTGGTCCTTCATTCTGAATAGCCTTTTGGGGTTCATTTTTAACTTGTTCCCAATCATGAATATTAAGCCTTCTGGAATTTAAAAACCATAGACTTGCTCTTCCAAAGTTAAAATAGTATCTTATCTGTCTTCCGCTTAATGCTGGTACCTTGTCTCTTTAACAATTCTAATAACTGTTCTATCAATACAACTTTTAGAAGCTGAAGTTCCCATTTTCCAAATATACCCTCAGAAATATCTGCTGGCCTGACTCTGAGGGTGTTTTCTCAGGGTCCCTTTGCATCCCTAAACTTGGTGTCAGAAAAAATCCCAGATATTTAATCCAATCCACCCTCCTAACCTCCGAGGCCAAAGGCTCACTTTCCTGATCTTGTTGTTGGGTGAAAGCCTGGAGATTTATCTATTCAATTTTGCTAACGGTTAGAAGTTAAGGTACCTGCTTTCCATTCCTATCTTTGCCAAGTCTCACTTTATTGGGTATTCTTTATTTTCCAATATCCTTTCTTTCCTGTTCTTTCTCAAACTTCCAAGTCTCTCCAAACTTTGGTGGAACTTCCATGCCATGAGCAAGTATAATATATCAGGTGAAACCCTGGAGATAAAATAAAAGATAAGACATTCGACTGTTCCATTGTGTAAACATACCACATTTTCTTCATCCATTCTTCAGATGAGGTACATTAAGTTTGCTTCCAGGTTCTAGCTATTACAAACAATACTGCTATGAACATAGTTAAACATATGTCTATGTTATATTAATATGCAACCTTTGGACATATGCCTCAGAGTTGAATTGCTGGATCTTGAAGTAGACTGATAGCCATTTTCCTGAGAAACTGTCACACTGCTTTCCAAAGTGGCCACCCAAGTTTGCACTCCCACCAGCCATGAAGGATTGTTCCCCTTGGTCTACATCCTCTCTAGCATTGACTTTCCTTGGTTTTTTTCATTTTAGCCATTCTGGCTGGCACAAGATACAATCTCAGAGTTGTATTGTTTTTCATTTCCCAGATGGCAACGAATTTTGAGCACTTAAGTGTTTTCAGCCATTTTAGACACCTTTTTTGAGAATTATTTATTTAGTTCTGTACACTAACTTATATTATGTGGTTTTTTTGGTTACTAGCTTATTGAGTTCATGGTATATTTTAAAAATCAACTCTCTGTTAGATGTGGGGTCGGTGAAGACATTTTCCCATTCTGTGGCCTCCTGTTTTGTCTTGTTAACTATGTCTTTTGCCTTACAGAAGAATCTCAGTTTCAGGAATCACATTTATTTATTGCCAATCTCTTTGTCTGTGCTAATGGAGATATGTTAATGAAGTGATCTTCTGCACCAATTCATTCAAGGGTACATCCCACTTAACAGGATACTTCTTAACACATACAGATATAATCAATACCTATATATAAAGCTGGACCTTTACACTGGCACTGGATGAAACAAAAACTTTTGTCGACACACACACATACACATACAGAGAGACAGAGACAGAGAGAGAGAGAGAGACAGAAATAGAGAGAAAGAGATACAGAGAGACAGAAAGGCAGAGAGAGAGACTTTCATACATAATGTGACCTCCCTCACAAACTAGAACAAAACAGGAATTGTCAATCACTGCTCATTAATATCTCTTAACATCAATGGATTCAATTTTTTAATAAAATACACTAGATAACCAAATGTATGTAAAATCAGGATCAATTATTCTGCTGGATACAAGAAACACACTTCAACTTAAAAGACAGATATTATGTAAGATAAAAGGGGGGAATACGTTTTTGCAATCTGAAGGAGCAACTAAGAAAGCCATTAAGGATATCCTAAAATATAACAAAATAGACATCAAACTAAAACTATTTAAAAGAGACAAAGAAGGACATTCCATATTTATCAATAAAGAAACACATACAGAAGACGTCTTAATTAAACTGGGAAAGAAGACTTAACACTTTAACTCTTTGCAGATGATAAGATAGCTTATATAGTGACCAGAAGAAGTCTAAAAGTGGACACCTACAGCTATTAAACACCGTCAAAATGTGGCAGGATACAAGATAAACTAAAAACCATCATCAGGATTACTATTTATATGCAATAATTGTGCTGAGAATGAAACATCACCCTTTACAATAGCCACAAAAATATAAAATATCTTGGGGTAAATCTAACCAAACAGGGGGAAGATCTGTATGATAAGAACTTTGATTATTTAAAGAAAGAAAGTAAAGAAGATAACATAAAATGGAAAGATCTTCCATGCTCTTGGATAGGTAGGAACAAAATAGTAAAGGGGTTAACATTATCAAAAGCAATCTACAAATTCAATGCAATACCTATCAAAATCCCAGCACAATTATTCACAGACATTGAAAGGACAATTCACCACTTTATATGTAAAAAGAAAAGTAAAAGGATAGCCTAACCATGCCTGTAAATAAAGGAACTTTAGGAAGCATTATCATTTCTGACTTCTAGCTCTTCTATAGAGCTATAGTAATAAAAACAGCTTGTTATTGGAAGAGATAGACAACCCAATGGAATGGAATTGAAGACAAGGGTATTAACCCACACACTTATGAACATCTGAACTTTGACAAAGAAGCTAAAACGATACAATGGGAAGAAAGCATCTTCAACAGATGGGACTTGTATAACATGATGCTGGCATGTAATGGACTGCAGTTAGACCCATATATATAACCATGAACAAAATTAAGTCCAAATAGATAAAAAAACATCAACATAAATCCAGTCACACAGATCTTCTAAGAAGAGAATGTTTGAAATGTTGAGGCAGTTGTTACAGTAGACCTCTTCCTGAACATAACACCAGTAGCACATACACTGTGATTTGCAATTAAATAATGGGTCCTCCAGAAACTGAGAACCTTCTGTAAGGCAAAAGACACAGGCAACAAGACTAAACAGCTGCCCAAACAAAGGGAAAATATTTCACCAAGTCCACATCTGACAGAGAGAAAATATCCACAATTTAAGTACTCAAGAAGATAGTCTACAAAACACAAAAGGATCCAATTAAAATTTGGGGGTAATACTCAGAAGTCAAAAATAAAAGATAGACCCTTGAGAAATTGCTCAATGTCCTTATTCATCATGGAAAGGCAAATAAAAACAACTCTGAGATACAATGCCATTATTCTCAGAATGGCTAAGATAAAAAACACCAAGGACATTTTATTTTGGAGAGGATGTGGATAAAGGGAAACATGCCTTCATTCTGGTGGAATGCATTCTTATACAGCCACTTTGGAATTCAATATGGTTGTTCCACAGGAATATAGGAATCAGTCTAGCACAAGACCCAACAGTTACATTTTTATGCATGTTACCAAAAGATGCACATTAATAAACCAAGGACATCTGTCCAATCATTTTTATAGCAGCCTTATTTGTGATAGCCAGAATCAAGAAGCAACCTAGGTGGTCTGCAACTGAAGAATATGTAGAGAAAATGTCATACATTTACACAGTAGAATATTACTCAGTGAAAAATCACAATGAAATCTTGAAATTGGTTGGAAAACGGATGGAACTAGAATAATTCGTCTTCAGTGTGGTAATCCCATAACAAAAAGAAAACATGGTATTAACACACTCATATATGGGTTTTAGACATGGGAGCAAATGATTACCAGTCTATGATCCACGCTGTCAGAGAAGCTTGGAAACAAGCAGAACCCTAAGAGAGATGAACATGTTTCCCCAGAAAAGGGGAAACCACAAGATCTCATGAGGTAATTGGGAGCATGAGGGGAGTGGAGAGGGAATTAGGAGAAACAGAAGGGTACAAGATGAGGGTACAGGATCACATGAGGCAGCAGGAAGATTGAGTCAGGGAACAATAGAAAAGAGCAAGATAAGAGATAACATAAAAGAGGGAGCCATTATAGATGTAAAGAGAAATCTGTCTTAGGGAAATGGACAGAGATTGACAATTTTGACCCCAACTAACAATCTAAGCAAGATTCAAAAGGCTACCTTGAATGCTGTTCTCTGATAATGAGATTGATGACTTCCATATATGCTGTCCTAGAGCCTTCGTAAACTAGGTGATGGAAGCAGAAGCTCACACCCACAGTTAAACACGGAGATGAACTCTGGAATCCTGATAGAAGAGGTGGTGATAATTAGCCTTGAATGACATGGCACAGTAATCAACTTACTGAGTAGAACACCAGGGACACAGACAGCAAAAGCACCAACTAAGAAATGGGCAGGTTTCCATAAGCAAAGAATGCTGTCAACAATACAAAAGGGCTGCCTACAGAATGAGAAAATTTTGTCACCAACCCCACGTCTGACAGGGGGCTGAACTCCAAAATATACACATATAGAACCCAAGGAAGTAGCAAAAAGTCCATTTAAATACACAGTACACATCTAAACATAGATATCTCATCAGAAGAATCACCAATGGACCAGATACATTCTTGGTGATCAGGGAAATGTAAATCAAAACATCTCCAAGATTGCATCTTACAACTCTCATATGTATGGCTAAGACCAATAACACTAATATCAGATACCATTGAGAGGATGTGGAGCAGGCAGAACACTTTTAACTTCAAGTGCAGTCCAAACTTAAACAACTGCTTTACAAATCAATTTGGCAGTTTCTCTGAAAATTGGGAATCAATCTGCCTCAAGTTCAACTATACCAATCTTGATCATATACCCAAAGGATGTTAAATAATCTGATAAAACATTTGACAGCCAGGTTTATAGCAGTGCTATTCATAATAGACAGACCCTGAAAATAACCCAGATGTCTTAGAACTGAAGAATGAATAAAGAAAATGTGGTAATTGATGAAATTTACAGGAAAGTTTATACAAGTAGAAAAAATGTCATCCTGAGTGAGGTAGTGCAGGCTCAAATAAACAAACATGGTATATTCTTAAAATTGGATAATAGGTGTAAAATAAAGTTAAAAAGGATTCAAAACACATACCCAGAGAAACTAGGAAACATGGATCCCTGAAAAAGGGATGTATAGATTTCTCTGGAAAGAGGAATTAAAGAGATCTCCTGGGGAAAGTATGCATGGGGGATTTGGGTTGGAAGTCTTGTACAAGAGAATGAGGAGGAGTGTAAAGAAAGAAATATATTGATGGGGGCATTTCAGGGTTAAGGAGAAGACTGGTGTGAAGGCAAATCCCAAGACTCACAGGAAGTCATTAGCTAGGACTCATTCCAAAGACCGTGTGAGTGTCAGAACCACTAACCATTTGTAATAAGATGACTGACTAATCTCATTGTTATCAGAGTACTTTCATCCAGGAACTTATTTAAGCACATGCAGAGATTCACAGGCAAGCACGGAGAAGAGTGCTGGATGTCCTCTGAACAGAGGCTGTAGGGGTCAGCAGCTTCTCCCAGAACATTCCATTATATCCTAGAGAATATGGAATCCTGTAATGTCACCTGTGTTGTAGCAATACCAACTTGCTTTGGAGAGTCATTCAATGCCTTTAAGGTTCAACAATGAATGTGCAGGCAAAACTGAGGAATCATCATATGAGAGAATACAGAGAGGGTAGAGAGTCCAGAGAGAAGCTCAAGAAAACTTACCTTCAGGCACAGTTTAAACCATCAAAAAAGAAGAAAGAGCAGTAAGTCCTGGGCAAGAGATAGGAGGCCCCCTGTAACCCTTGTTCCTAAGGG
>NW_024429218.1:11087108-11124635 GCF_017639785.1 Mesocricetus auratus | reverse complement strand
AGGTACTGGTTTGACATTGTGAAGCACACCTTAAATCCCAGCAACTGGGAGGCAGAAGCAGTAGGATCTCAGTGAGTTCAATGCCAGCCGGTTTTACAGAGCGAGTTCCAGGACAGCCTCCAAAACAATACAGAGAAAACCTGCCTCAAAAAAGCCAAAATGGAGGTACATAAAACAATAAATGACACACTCTTAATTTGTTGGAAGATCTCCAAAGTTCATCAAAAACTCCTGAAGAAATATCATTGATAAAACTATTAAAACATTACATTCATCCAAGTCCATAGAAAGCCAGTCTTCTTGGAAAGACAAAGTATAATCACAGATGTAATGGTGGACAGTCTAATGCTACATATTGTCTTTGAATGGTGTGGCATAAGAAATACCAGAAAATAACTGTGATCATGCATTCTAGATTTGTTCACTTGTGAAGAAGTCAAGCATAGAAAGTTGCAAGTGACTTATCACAGTGATTGTTATAACTAGTAAATGTAGAATACCACATATAATAATATTCCTTAACAAGAATTAATACATAATAAATACTGGTCTCCAGTAGATGATATGTATAGATAAAATCCTCATAAAAACTGTAGGTTAACACAGGATATAACCCATAGATCACATAGGAGAGACATCTACTCTTCTCAGCAAAGTTGAATTTTCTATAAGAGCAGATAACAACACTGACTGGTAAACATGGACACACTAATATATAAGACAAAGTTCAGAGGCTGCACTTTTGAACTCAGATGTGGTACACAGGCAAAGATTAAACAAATGTTATTTATTAAATTAATAGTGAAAGATCTCCCATGCTCTGGATAGGTGGGATCAATGCAGTAAAAATGGCAATCCTGCCAAAAGCAATCTACAGATTCAATACAATCCCCATTAAAATACCAGGATAATTCTTCACAGACCTTGAAAGAAAAATAATCAATTTCGTATGGAAAAACAAAAGACCCAGGATAGGCAAAACAACCTTACTCAACAAAGCAACATCTGGAGGCATCAACATCCCCAACCTCAAGCTCTATTATCGAGCGGTACTCCTGAAAACAGTTTGGTATTGTCAAAAAATAGACAGGTAGACCAATGGAATCAAATTGAACACTCTGAGATTGATCCACAAACCTATGAACAGCTGATTTTTGAAAAGATGCTAAAATTATACAATGGAAAAAAGATAGCAGCTTCAACACAAGGTGTGGGCATAACTGGACATTAGCATATAGAAGATTGCAGATAAATCCATGTCTATCGCCATGCACAAAATTAAGTCCAAATGGATGAAAGATCTCAACATAAATCCAGCCACACTAAACCTGTTAGAAGAGAAAATGAAAAGTATCCTTGAATGAATTGGTACAGGAGACCACTTCCTGAACATAACACCAGTTGCACAAACACTGAGATCCACAATTAATAGATGGGACCTCCTGATATTGAGAAGCTTCTTTAAGGCAAAGACAGTCAGCAAGACAAAAAGACAGCCCACAGTTTGGGAAAAGTTATTCACTAACCCCACATATAACAGAGGGCTGATCTCAAAAATTTACAAAGAACTCAAGAGGCTATTCTCCAAAACAACAAAGGACCCAATTAATAAGTGGGGGACTGAACTAAATAGAGATTTCTCAATAGAGGAGACTCAAATGACTAAGAGACACTTGAGAAAGTGTTCAATATCCTTAGCCATTAGGGAAATGAAAATCAAAACAACCCTGAGATAACATTTTATTCCTGTCAGCATGTCTAAAACAAAAACACCAATGACGGCTTATGCTGGAGAGGATGTGGAGAAAGGGGAGCACTCATCCATTGCTGATGGGAGTGCAAACTTGTGCATCCACATTGGAAATCAGTATAAAGTTTCCTCAGGAAAATTGGAATCAGTCTACCATGATAGCCACCAATTCGACGCTTAGGCATATACCCAAAAGATGCCCATTCATACAACAAGGATGTCTGTTCCACTATGATCATAGCAGCATTATTTTTAATAGCTAGATACTGGAAGCAACCTAGATGCCCCACAACTGAAGAGTGGATAGAGAAAATGTGGTACATTTACACAATGGAGCACTACTCAGTAGAAAAAAAACAACGGAATCTTGAAATTTGCAGGCAAATGGATGGAACTAGAAGAAACCATCTAGAGGTAACCCAGTCACAAAAAGACAAACATGGCATGTACTCACTCATATATGGATTTTAGATATGGATCAGGGGTGTGTCAGCCTACAATCCCAGGACCAGCCCGTCTGGGAAATAGGGAGGTTCCCAAGGGATATGCAATATACCCCAGAGAAGTGGAAAGAGGCAATATCTCCTGAGCAGATTGGGAACATGGGTGGAAAATTGAGGGAACCAGGAAAAAGAGAGCGGGATAAGAGGAGGGTAGAAGAAGATATGGGGAAGCAGATAGGTTGAGTTGGGGTAAGAATACAGGAAACCAGGATGAGAGATACCATAATAGTTGGAGTCATTATATCTTTGAGGAGAGAGCTGACACTAATGAGATTTCCAGAGACGTACAAGGAAACCACCAACTGGAAATGGTGGAGAGACTACATTAATAGCCCCTACCTGATGATAAGGTTAATGAGTACCTTATTTGACATCCTAGAACCTTCATCCAGTGACTGAAGGAAGAATAGACAGATACCCACAGCTAAACACACTACTGACCCCTGGAGCCCAGTGACAGAGATGGAGGAGTGATGAGCAAGGTAGTCAAGACCATGCTGGTGAAACCCACAAAGTCATCTGACCGGACAAGCGGGAACTCTTGAACCCCAGACTGATAGCTAAGAGGCCAAAAGGGGACTGATCCAGACTCCATAAATGTAGTATCACTGAGGAACCCTCAGAAATCTCTGGGGCCTTGGGTAGTAGACTATTTTTCACCATGGCATACAAATGATCTTTGGGAGCCCAGTCCACATGGAGGGATGATCTCTCTGCCTGGACACGTGGGGAAGGTCCTAAGTACTGCCCTGCATGAAATGACTGAAGCTGGAGATACACCAAGGAGGGCCTCACCCTCCCTGGGGAATGATGTGGGAATTGGGCTGTCTGTGGGGGTGGGGGTGGGGCTGGTGGAGGGAGAAAGGTTGGAGCTGGGATTCACATTTGAAGCAAGCATGTTTCTAATTTTAAAAAATACTCAAAAACAGAATTTCAGATATGTGAAGCAGGACAAGCTCGAAAGCATATCCACTAACAGAATTAAGCTGAGTTAATTGACATAGTGATTAGAATGAAAGAAGTCCTGGGTTCAACCTTCAGAATTGTCATAGCTGTTCATGTGGGTTGGGACCCATATCCCAACTGTCGAAATAGGAGGAGGGAATACATGAAGGACATGCTTAGATATAAACTTAATTCCAGGTCAGCCAGATATATGTAAGATACTGTATCAAACATATAACAATAATATAATAAAGTTAAAAATATTAACCATAGGGTCTTTCTTTATTAGCCTGATGTTGGTTTTTATTGAGAGATGCTTCATGTGATTCAGGATGGCCTTTATCTCTTGATCACAATTCATTGCTGCACTACTTCATTGATAACATCACAGGCCTCTCTCCCCTTGCCTGATAAAAATCAGTGTGTAGATATTGAAGTGAACACACACACACACACACATACACAAACACACAATATTTAGTTATTTTATAAGAGCCTTACCGAGTAAAAATTCTTCTTTTCAATTAATAGCCATGATTTCATATTTTAATGAATACCAAGAGAGCTCTCCAAAGAGAAAATCTGAAATGGGATTTGTAGGCCCCAGTATATTCATATGAATACATATTCAATGTTGTAATTTGGAAGAAATTATTCAAGCCAAGAATGTGGTACTTCTCTCTACAAATATATGTGTATTCAACACTTCCCTTGTAGACTTTTGAAACATTTCACAAAGTGAACTGATGATGATAGTCAGTGCAATAGGGGATACAATATATTTATTTACCAGAGAGAGAGAATCACATAAGCTGGGATTTATAAGTGTGGCCAGCTTCCAAAAGAGGAGGTCCTTTCTCCTTTTGCTTCCTTTTATCTCTACCTGTGCTAATTTAATTTTCCCTGCCCTCATGGGCAGATAACTTTGTGGGGTTCACTCCCACAATTCCCCTTTTTGTCTCAATAGAAGATGTAAATTTGATACAAACTCAAACATATACAACATACATACATAGAGGATGATAAGTAAGTTATAATCTACTTATATCCTAAGCTACACATATCCATTCCACCTAAATTCTAAACTTATCTGAAAGGGAGGCCCAACTCTGAACACCCCTTCTAACACCAACCCTAAAATAATTGAAAACTAACAGTAACAGTTGTAAAGTACCCTCTAATATCAATAGTAGGGAGAGGGGGCATGGAATTCTCAAATTTACTTCCTGATGAAGTGGAACGATGACAATCATGGGGACCTGTGGGAAGAAACTGTTAGTGTGACAAGAGTCTTAAGTATGTTAAGTAGTCTCTGTTTGGCAGGAGATGCTTGATTGAAATTCTTGATTGGAGTTCTAATTTTGAGTGAAGCTCTTATCTGAAGCTCTGGTCAGATTGTTGAAGACACACTGTATCAGTTCCTTATTATGGAGTTTTGATGAGTGATGTAGTCCTAAACCGGTTTCAGGATGGTGCTTGTCAGGTTGGGTGGATGATGTGGGGCAGTTAAGTCGAATCAGGTGGAGTTGAGGAAGTGGATCCCCATTCTCTTTCTAAAGCAGTTGAAGATTGCTGTCAGGTAATCCCTTGTTGTCTGGAAAAATCAAACATTAATGTTAGCACACAAATTTTTAACTTTTTTTTTTTGGTTTTTACGAGACAGGGTTTCTCTGTATTGTTTTTGAGGCTGTCGGTCTAGCCTGGCCTCGAACTCACAGAGTCCAAGGTGAGAGTGCTTCTCTCATTGTTGGATGGGAGCCCAAAGCCCATTTGTGTATGCAGAATAAATTCTGATCTACTGCCCAAGGCTCAATAGATTACCTAGGCCTTACAACTGACACCCACATTCAGGGGGTATTGATCAGTCCCATGCTGGATTCCCAGGCATCAGTCTGGGATTCAAGAGCTAACCCTTGTCAGGTCAGCTGTTTTTGTGGGTTAAACCAGCCCAGTCCTCCCTGTCTGTCACTGGGTTCCTTGAGTTCATCTCAGTGGTTAGCCATGGGAGTCTGCTTCTGCTTCTATCAGCCACTGAATGAAGTTTCTGTTTCACAGACCCCCTGGCCATGGGATTGTAGGCTGGCGCTCCCCAGATCTATGTCTAAAACCCATATATGAGAGAGTACATGCCATGTTTCTCTTTTTGTGACTGGATTACTTCGCTCAGGATGGTTTCTTCTAGTGCCATCCATTTGCCTGCAAATTTCAGGATTCCATTGTTTTTTTCTGCTGAATAGTGCAGGTATTTTTGGTTACTGATGGCTGAGCATGCACAGAGGTGTGCACAGCAGCTCTGTGGTGGAGGTGCAGCAGCTAGAGATCAGAAGCAGAGCGGGGGAGGTGGGCGTTGTGTGCAGAAAGCTGTAGCTGCCCAGAGCAGTCCTGCTCTGGAAGTTGAAGCTGCTGTGTTCCTGGGAGAATAGGATTTGAATGGAATTCTGGAGAGGTGGAAGCTGTAGGCTCAGGCAGGTGCTGGCACACCAGGGAAGGGGATCCACAAAGAGGCTGGAATGCAGATGAGCACTCACCTCAATTCTTGATCGCTGCTCTACATGGTTTTGGCACACACCTCCTGGGGCTGATGTTCTTTGGCCTGGCCATGGCAAGGTGGGTACTTGGGCATCCATGCCTGAGCCAGCTGGCCACAGACCACAGAGGCCTGGGCTTCCAATCCACTCAGCTGACACCAGATAATGATGATAGACAATGCAATAGGGAATGCAATATATTTATTTACCAGAGAGAGAGAATCACACAAGCTGGGAATGAGAAGCATTACCGGCTTCCAAAAGAGGAGGTCCTTTATCCTTTTGCTTCCTTTTATCTCAACATGTGCTAATTTACTTCCCTGCTCTCATGGGCAGATAACTTTGTGGGGTTCACTCCTACAGGGAACATTCTAAAGTTGGAGTTTCTAAGTAGTGTGATTCTGAATGTGATAATGTAAGGAAGTTAACTTAAGTGTTCTATCATCTTATATCTTATAAGAGATAAAAAATATGTAAATGACATTTGAGAATTTGACAGGAAGCCAGAGTACCAGACCAACATGCTGGTTCCATAATAGATTGAAACTTATGAAACTGTAAGAAAAAAATACTTGCTATTTATTTTTAATCTAAATATCTAATGTGGATTCTTTTAAAAATGAAAACCTAAATCAGAAATGGAGCTATTATATTTACAAATATGCTAAAGTGAAATTTGTCAATTTTTATTACTATCTAAATTTATTTATGACAGTTATTCAGTCATCATTCATGTTTTTCCATATGTCCCTACCATCAGTATAAACATTTTAAATATTTGCTTCCAAGTATATATTCTAGTAAAGAACCCAAATAATCCCCATTAAAAATGTGATTGAAAATATGTATAAAATAACGCTATGAAAGGTTTAGATAATCTTCTAAGATGAATTTATATCACATAACAAAATGTATGTGGATCAGATATTCCTCCACATTAGATCCAGAGTTAAATATGCATGTGTGATCTGAATGTGTATTGAACCTTATGACTTTAATCAAGTATTCCATAGTTCATTGCACAATGCTGGGTCTTTGAAACAGATGAGGTGCATTTCCTATTCATCCATTGGGTAAAATGTAGCAGATGCTGAAAATTATACGTACTTAAGAGATGGCCTCCAGATTCATATTTTTATATGCACAGTTTGGGGAAATGAAGTTCTGGATTGTGCACCCACCACAACCAGTGACAGAGTTCTTAGGATCATTAACATCACATTGTTTGGACTAGAAAACCACTGTGAAAATTCGAAAAAAGAAACTTGTAATCTATTTTTGTTTCCATCACACATTTAATTGGTTCCTTGTAAAGAAAATAATCCAACCCAGATGGTGTATTCAAGCTAATATTTGCTTCGAGTTAATATCCTGCAAATTCAATACTCACAAGAAATAACTTTGCAGTCCTCCTCTGTAGGTGTAAATGCTTTTAATGTGTGCTGTTGTCCTTTCCCTTGTTTCCTAAATACAAGGTAAAGTTATTTATTATTCAACATGTAATTTTGGCTTATGGTAGTAAAATTCTACTGAATTTTATATCAGCGAGGTTGAACATATTCACTACCATTCCCACTGTCTTATTCTTACTTCATTCTTAGATACAGACCTTTGGCAAGTCTGTTGTACAATTTTCAAGTACTATATGATCATTGTTTTGATGTGGGACTCATTTTGATGTGTGGATAGACCTGTACATAGTAGGATATATGATGGAGTGACTCAAGTTTGTCAATAACAGCCAAGAGGTGTCACATTTTATCCCTGAGAGTATCCTCTTTTTTTCAAATAGTGTTTAGCCTTCTGCAGTTGTGGAAATAACCTCCACACTTCATAGTGAAATGTTAAAGATTATTTCATGGATTCCACATGTAATTCTGTCATAATATTTCTCTGTCCACATTTGAATATAAAGAGTTACACAAACTGACAGTTACCCCCATTTAACTCACTGTAACAAATTGATAGCAAAAAGTTGAAATTGATATCAGCAATGCACAAGATAAAGTGGAACTAAAATCCTACAGCCAGTGGTATGATTTTCCCCATTCTTGAATAACTTGATTTTAGGTGGACTGCTAATGTTTTCAAATTTTACCACAGAATTAAACTTGCTAATGCATACATCTGTTTACATATTTTTCTGTATATAACCATGTTGTCACTATAACAAAAATAAATTTCAAATAAGAAGATGAGTTTATGCACTCAGGGAATGAATCAGAAATATGTATCAAATTCTAATTCCACCACTTAGATGTTAACAGACTCCATGGATGAGAATTAACAAAATGCATTGCCTTTGTTTATACTCTTCATTATGCAATACCACATATAGGTAGAAAATAAAGGATGCCTTACCCCCTTCTGACTTTCTGTATCTGTGATAATATCTCCATGCTTTCATACCCATTTGGTAAATATAAAACCAGGATTGTCATCAGAAAAATCATTCTTATTTGTTTTACTGTTCTACAATGAAAAAAATACTTATTTTACATTTAGCAAGCCCATTATTTTTTTGATAATCTTAATTGTTATACACCGTAAATTTCGTTGTGTTTTATATAAGGAGTTTTTTTATAGTAAATACTCCATGGCTCAGATTTGTCTTCAAATAATTACCAAAGTAGGACTTGTCTAGATTTGGGTATTTTCATATATTCTATTCATAGACTGGGTTCATTGGCAAATTTTCCCCCACAAATAAATTTTCATGAATTCTTGGAATAAAATTTTCCTATAATTTTTGGATTGCTATAATATATGCTCTGAATTTCAGCATTCCTAATTTGATTTCTTAACACTTAATCACACTAACACTTCTATTAGTGTTCATCATAATGGCTTGAGATTCTCTGCAACAATTTTGATTCATAAAATGTGTCACAATCATTTTTTAAAGTTTTCTGTGTCACGCATTTTCTTAACATATTGCAATATAAGCATTAAACTAGATATCGTACAAATATTTTTTTGTTTTGTTGGCAAAGCATTGTATAAAAACTTGCCATTAAATAGTAGAGAACAGAATATTTCTTTTTATAAGAATAACAAAAGTTGAATTACATTTTCATTTTCTAAAACAAAAGTCTTAAGATATGGATATACCAATTGATAAAAATCAATTGAAATAGTATCACATCATTTCTCTCTCCTGTTTTAAAATCACCCTCCCCCAGATCACCTTTTCTGGTACGACTCTAACACACCCACTCACATGCTTATAGCCTTTTTTCCTTTGATATACATATATAGTTTGTGTGTTTCTGTGTATTTTTGCCTGTGAGTGTGGGTGTTCACAAATATTCATGGAATATTCATGATGAAAAGAAAAATGCCAAAAATAATACACAATATTTGTATTGTTTTTATGTTTCTGGTATATATACATTTATGTATATGTATATATGTTTATATATATCATACATATTTGTGTATGTGTGTGTTTGTTTGTGTTCAATGCTAACTAATTGCAGGAAACAACATATAATTTTAACCTCATTTTTGCCATATTTCTATGTAAAGAAGACTAGTGTCAACTTTAAACAGAACTTATGCTCTTGATTCCAGATTGAGAAGAACAAAACAATGTGATATACTCCCAAATATAATTTCTCTATAACATTCAAATTATACATATGCATTTGTTGTAGTTATCATGGTTAGACATTTGTGAACTGTATCAAAAGATCTGGGGCATTTCCAATTATTATTGTATTTTTTGGTTTTTACAAGTTATTATTGTATTTTTAATATAGCTTGATGAACTTGAGTCTCATCCTTAAAAATATTTTCAAACATTCAACTTCCAATAATTAGTTTTACTCAATTTAGCCTACTTTGGTATTATGTCAGGTATATTCATAAATAGCGTTCTACTATCACACAAATTAATTTCATATTTTGGGGAAAACATCAGGGCTTAGGAAATCCACAGTGCAATGGAGTTTTGTGGCTAGTGGATAACACAATGGTGATCACATTTAATCACCTATTCTGTAAGTGTACGTTTATTTGTTTGTTTTGATTTCATGTAAACACTGAATGTCTTCCTGCCATATACACTTATTTACTAATAGTAAATTAATTTGGCCTCAGGGATGACAGGACCAGGTTCAGTGTAATGTCTGCCAGTTACTGTATATTATCCTAATTAGATAGTGAATCATAACATGAGCTAAGAAAAAAATGTATTGTAAAAACTACTTCCACGGTTTTTCTCAGAAATCTACAGGTGTGAGAGTGGAAATTAGTTGTGTTACAGTGGTAAAGATTACGTACATGACTATATTTATGTGATTAGTTTTGAGAATTGATAGACATTCTCATATTCCAGGATGATTAACCTAAGGTCTAGCCTCCTATTGTAATTGTCACTTGAATAAATTTTGCTCCCCTGATATAACAATTCATGGTCAGTTGCTTGTTATTCTTAGAAGATTTAACATTCCTAGAAAAATTTACAACACCCATCAGCATCCATGCATTCCCATTTTCTCCAATTTTGTTTAAAACATTTTAAATGATATAGATGGTGTTGTATCTCCCAGAATAATGAAAAAGAATTTCCAGATCAATCATGTGGAGAAAATTGTGCCTTTACTGTCTATCATCTGTGTCAAACACTGCATGTTACTCATCTCATATGTAACATACACTTAAATTTCATGAGATCACTGAATTTCCTTCATCAATAACATTATTTTACAGTATGAATCAAACTTTAGGATGAATGAATTAAGTGAATCAATTAGACTAATCAGTTATATTTTGTTACCCACTATGAGTAGGAATTTAGCAGTCTGGAGTTGTTAACACTGTTGATTTCAGGAAATGCTTTCATTCATGATTAAAATTTTGAAGGTTTATCATATTGCATAATGAGATTGTGGAAATATGATTTCCTTTTAAAAGAAATATTACAGTATCTTATCACCAAAGAGAGTAAAGGTGAACAATAAGAAATGCACACATCAAAGCAGGGAACCAAGCATATGGAGAGTATTTCCCAAATTGAAGAAATAATATCTTGGGGAATGAACTTCAATATTTTATTAAAAATCATGACTGGTTTTTCTGCGAAGACATAGTATGATAGTATCCTGTCAATGGAGGAAAAAAACCTTAAAACATGTGACTTTCCTTGTGTGGAGTTGGGTATTTGGGTAAAATATATACTACACAATCCAGATAAACTGACTTTGAGAAAAGCTTATCTCTGTGCCTACACAGGAAATTACAAAATGGTAATGTCTATATTGGAGACATAATTGAAAATTAAATTTAAAATATAGCATATTCCATATATTCTTATGCAAGGTCATTTCCAAAATACCAAGTACACACTTGGTCCAAGCAAATAAGGGACTGTCTCTAACAATTCTTTAGATTTCTACATATGGTACGAGTTTTGAATACCCATGCAAGTTTCATCAGACACAAAAGTTTATTGCAATTGATTTTAATTTTTGTATATGCTAAAAAATTTACCTGAAATTTGGGGTGAAGAGCATATTTCCCATAGAGTTGCATTACACGTCAATAATGAATAGAAATTTATGGGAAATTTTATTATATTTAATCCACTAAAAGAATACCTTAGACAATAGAGTGGTGATATTGAGCATATGCAAACGAAAATCATCTGAAATCTAATGTTCCTAGAAATAAGTTGATACATTGCATTTCAATATTGCAAACATGTTGATAAAATCATCAATGTGACAGAAATACCCTGCAACTATCATACCACAGCCAAAGCAATGCAACCCATATTGTACCTGTGATAGATCCTCTTCAGCAGAAAGTAAACAGGTAACAGAAGCAAGCAGAAGCACCTTCATCTTACTGCTTCTTGTGTTTCATCTCATTGGTGAAGAAGAGAATTTGGTGAAAAGTTAAATCAAGAAACATTAAAAGCACTTCTCACTTAGCAACAAAAATAGTGATGTAATTTCTTCTCATTCTCCCAGCTCACCTTACACAATGCTTGGTAGTTTTACCTGGTTCTTTCACATTGCATTGCATTACTGATGATGTGGCAATTCTGTGAAATACAATGAGAATAGATATTTCAAACTGTACACATGAGGACTCATTATCCAAATAAAACATATCAAAGACAGACTTGCTTCTTCACCTGCTGTTCTTATGTTTTGAATTAAGAAATGTGGAATATGATATAATCTTTAATCCTGTGATATCTATATCTGTGCATGAGATCTTTGCAAGGCTACTCTCCAAAATCAGGAAATATATTTCTTTCAAATGTATAGATTAATCAAATAGTACACATTCATTTCCAGTAAAGTCAAGCAGTGAATTCTATAAATATGTTTATTTTAGTTAAGTAACAATCTACAGACATCCAAGGGAAATATCACAAATGTGTAGTACAAGGTAATCATTTAGGAAAGGAGGGAAGGGAGATTTTCTCATCATTAAATTCATTCATAAAGAATGATTATTATGACTCATTCTTTCCTCATTCAGCAGTAAAATGTACAAAGGAAAAATTATGTTGACATGTTTAAAACACACCATTATTATTAGACAGATATATTGAACATATATGTCAGTTTGGTACCTTAACTTTTGTCATTCTAAATGTTTTCAGGTAATAAAACAATAACAAATTCATTCTTCTCAGCCTCAAGAAGGTACATGAAGACATGTGAAAGATAATGGACTCATTTTTCATGCCAATTTATTTAAGAAAACAGTCAATCACTAGCTGATATTCCTTCAAACAAAGGGCATAAAATGCAATTGTAAATGAGAGGAAAGAAAATCACTGAAGAAAATGAAGATTCTTCTGTTCCCTATCATGTACTCTATTATTTATAGAGTGACCTATCATATTACCCTTGAATAGCTTATTTTAACCCTACCTGGAAGTGGAAATTCATGAAGAACAACCATAATTTCAGGCATGCTTTATTAAGGTAGTCATCAGATCAATAGGTATCAGAGGAAATTGACATCAAGAACAGGCCTTGGCCCATGAAATTATGAAGCAATCTGAAAACCTAATAAGGATAAACACAACTTCTATGTGTAAAGTGGTCTAAACATTTACTAAGAAAGATTTTTTACATAAATAGAAACTTAAAGTTTGAAATATTAGTTGTGGTGTTGTACCATTGTCAGTTTACTACAACAAACTTACTAATAACCATATTGTTACATACATTCTATATGTAAGACAGTAACACAGAAATTTTGATAAAGTGATGTCACATGTGAATATGCACAGAATAATTGAAATCTAACACTTCAGAAAGAATGACATAGAATGTTGATATAACTGTGAACACATCTATCAGATTAAGAAAGATCACAACATGTGGGAAAAATCACAGAGATTGGTGATTCAATGCAGTGGCACCTCAAAGACTATGGAATAAAAACTGGAGAACCTGAGACCAACCCATACCCTCTGATTCTGGGTGTCAGTTATGTGACTTGATTGATATGCTGGGGCAGCCCTGTCATTGGTATCAAGGCATAACCCAAGGAAAAGACTTGGCTTTTTGGAGCCCATTCCATATGGTTAGATACTTCTTCAGCCTTGATAAAGGGAGGAGTGGCTTGGTCCTTCAACATCTTGGTATGCCAAATTTAGTTGACTCCTACCATTAGTGGATGGGGAAAGGGAAGTAGGAGAGCTGGGAGCAGGAGAGAGAAAGGTAGCAGGACTTGGCATTGGTATATAAACTGAGAAATATTTTAAATAATCAAATAGAAACAAAAGTTATTATAGAGAAAGTTACATCTCTGCATGATTATGCTATTAATGACTTAAAAATGGAACACTTAAATGAAGGGATAATCAACTTAAAATATAAAGCAATGCAGTTCACAACATAAAAAAGCTTGCAGTTCATCCCCAATGGGATTTACATCAAACAAAATGATTAACTATATTTCAACTCAGATTCTAGGATGGTATCTTGAAATCAATAAAGGGCTTGAGTTCCAGGGTAGAGAGAACATATTAAGGAAGATGGTTTTCCAGTTTCTTCTGGATTAGATATAGGTTATGTTAATCCCTTCTCCTTCACCTGAGGAAGGATTAAATAAAATTATCAAACAAATAGTAAAATTCTGTGAAGATGGAGTAATTATAGAGGAAGAAAACAGTGATCAAGTATTAACTTCTCTAACGACAGTTAGACTCACTGTTTTTCAAGAAAAACTCCAAACTGACAGGAAGGAGACCAAATGATATAAATCTTGGAGAAAGACTTACTAGATTTTGTGAATCAAAAATGTGTCATATTCCAAAATGTTTTGTAAATTAGGATATCCAGTGACTGTATCTACATGAAATACAGTATCAATCATGTGTGGTTTAAGTGCCCACACATTGAAAGAGAATATTGTGATGACTTTAATTGGGAGATAACTCTGTTTATTTCAACACTGAAGAAGCTTATTCAGTTGCTTACCTTGATTTCAGAATCATCTATTACTTGGATTGGTCAACATTAAAGCATAGGCACAGAATGAATTTCTTAGTGAACATCAGCTTTGAGATGTACTTAGTCTTTTCAAAAAGACATTTAGAGAAATTTGGCAGCAACAAATATGTTCATGTTCACCTGAGAGAATTCTGAAAATCATAAAAATAAACAGCTCAGATGTTCTCATAATTTCTGCCCAAGCTGTTTCGCTGAGAGCATAATTAGTTGATGGAACGTTCCAGTCATGACCTAGTTTTTTTCTTTGTTGGGTTTCAAATTTTTAGGAAAGAGTTCATCAGCTAAACTGAAGATACCTTCTCTACTTGCCATCTCTGGGATAAAATTCAGTGATAATTTTCTTTTATCTGTGAATTTCATTTTGAGATCAGTTTTAGCTAAATCTTGTAATTGGAAAGACTTTCTCCATTTTCATTAATAATTTTTCATTCCTATGAATTTTCAAATGTTGAATAAAAGCATGAAAATATTCAACATGTGGTAAATGTTACAATACCTTTTCATATTTCACTGATGTACATATTAAAATAACCAAGTACTAATAGTCTTGTGAGTTATAAAATATAATAATAAGAAAAATATTTCTGTTTTATTATTTCACTAATAATTGTTTAAGGTAACATTGTGGCCATTCCTTCTTCTGCCTACTGAGTACTGATATTAAAGTTATTCATCACAAATTCACACCACATCTCTTCCTTGAACTAGCAGAATCATGATATGAAAAAATTTGAATTTATCATTAAGTATTAGAGTTAAAATCAATTATAATACATTTAACATGATAAATATATGAAATAACTTGTAAAGTATTGCTTCATTTAAACCAGGCAGGGATGGTGTACTTCTTTAATGCCATCACACAGGAGGCAATGGCAGGTGGATCTCTATGCTTTTCTACAGCACTATTTTGAAGACAACAAAAGCAGTTGCACAATGAAATACTTTCATAACTACCCACCCTCAAAAAAGTAATTGCATGGTTTTAAGTATTCTGTTTACATCCCTAAGAGGAATTTATGAACAAAATTGCCCATATAGTGTTTATAATAAAGGTTGCCATTCTGTTATCAGTACAAAATCTTAACCTTCATGTCTGTGGTATCATGAAGAATTCCAAGTTGGATTTAGTGACACTCACGAGTTTAGTTTTATCAAATTTCTGTCATGTTTTTCTCAAGCAACAGTTGATGAGAATAATATTGTAAAATCTTATTACCAGAATCTTGAGTCCAGTCCTAGAGTAAATTTAAAACAGTAGAACTTCAATATTTTACTTTAAATTAGATGAGTAAGTGTACAAAATATTTAACACTGATACCTTTTTAAGGTATCTGTTACCTTGTGGGATTAGTTGTTAGAAATTTTGAGAATCTAGCTGGGTGGTGGTGGCGCATGCCTTTAATCCCAGCACTTGGAAGGCAGAGGCAGGCAGATCTCTGTGAGTTTGAGGCCGGGCTGGACCAATAGCCCCCAAAACAATACAGAGAAACCCTGTCTAGTAAAAAACCAAAAAATTTTTTTGAGATTCTAGTTATCTCATATAACAGATTTTGCTCATTCACTACTCTGATGAATATCTTAATCAAGGTGTCAATATGTCCTATTATGGATAGGATAGTCTGTTGAAGCCCATAAAGCTTGGTTCTATTTCATGTTGACAAATGGTCAGAGAGTTCAAAAATGTTCTTATGTATTTAAGTCTATAGTTTGGTGGCTGTAGGATATTTTGGCCTTGGTAGTAGATGTTTCTATCCAAATAACAACAAACTGCTCAGGTGTGTTTACTCTTGACACTGCAAGCCAGATGGCAGTTGTGGCTTACAAACACCTGGAAGATTAAGGGAAGATTAAGAAATTAACTCAATAGGAAAGTTTGAAAATGCCTTTGTGTTCACTTTTGTTGGCCATCTGCTGCTAGGCTTCTTAATGCATCTTTTTCTTTTAATTTCATTGTACATTATTAATATTTATTTTTACCTTTCATGAGTCTCTGAATTATCATTTCCAGTTGTACATTTTTATGGGATTTCTATGTTTCTCATGGTCTTTATATTGTCTTCCCTTTGAGATTTTTTGTCTTTATACTACTATTCTTGTTTGTATGTTCATTTTTAACATTTACCCATATTATTATTATTATGCATATGTTGTTTCTAATGAGAGAATGAAAGAACTTGGAGGGTGGAAAGGTAGGAAGAATATAGGATTGTTCTGGGAGTAATGAAAACATTAGCATATACCATTTGAAATAAAACACCTGTATTCTCATTTCAAAAAGTGTAAAAAAATTGAAGACTTTTCTTATACTTTACTTGAAATATCTGCTTTCCTATGAAATGTAGAAATTTCAGTTTCATACATATATAAACTAAGACAGGTTGAATAATTATTTAGTCCTTGTAAAGGATCATACCTTCTAGTTTGTACAGAGCTGAATCTCTGAATCCTATATTTAACTGCTGGTTGGAAACCTCCATCTGTACTAACTTTGTTTGTGTCCAAGGACCCTGTAGTTAACCATAAAATGTATACTGGTTTATCTCTAGAAATACTAATGGTGAACACATCCAACTAGTTAAATAATTAAATGCATGCATAACAGTTAATCATAAACATGTCTGTGTATAATTTTACATATATTTCCAAGGTTTTCAGTATTAAAACTCTAAGGAACCATGAGAATTTCAACATTCTCCTATACAACTGCCTTGTCAGAAAACTGCTAATTTAAATGGAAAAATTTGTGTTCCAACTCTCCAACATTCTTCTTTGAAAGTGCTAGTCTTAATGTCATGTCACCTCACAACTTTTATCGATTTTGTAATGTAAACTGCAGCATGAACTACATGAAATATTTTTAAATTTTAGTTAAAAAAGACATTTTTATTTCACAAATTTATTCTGTTCTTTTTCTTTTCCTTTTCACTTACATATGCAACAAATTATGCAAAAGCAGGGAAGTTTGATAATGCACAATACATTTTTAAACACAAGGCCAACATCAGTAATTTTGACCTTCAAGGAAAAACACATCCATATATGGGTATAATAAAGCAAATGTAAGTTGCATCAATAGGTGTCCTCCATGCTCATCTCTGGTTAAACAGAAAGAGTTTAAATAAGTAAGAATGTGTGAAGGAAACATAACGAAGATAATGTTGTGCATCAAACACTTAATAATGAAGAAAGGGAAAATGCTGATATTGTGTAGAGCTTCTTATTGCCTTAATACCTTGTAAGAACATAATTCATTTAATTAGGGAATATGTCTTTGACATGAATGAAATTAAGAAGGCTTATTGTTTTTAGAAAATGAAGACACACTGATAAAATATGAAAAATGACAAATTATATGTCTCAATGCTGTGGAAAATAATGGACTGAGAAATGGAACCATCTTTTTGTTACTGTCATAAATTTGAAGTCCTCAAAGGCAATACATGATACTCTTTTCATGATGAGCTGAAATAAGATGCCAACCCATAAGAATAAAAAAATGACAATGCCTTCTATTCATAAAGCACTATAGGAGAAACACCTGTTTCTAATGCAAAGAGAAATGAGACAAGCAACAATTAATGACTGCCATATTTTTCATTTGATTAACATGAGTAGTGGAAAGTGAAGTAGGAAGAACATGGGAGTGAAAAACATTATTAACATACACCATATGAAATAAAACACATGTAGTCTCACTTCAAAATTAGAAAAAATTGAAAACTTTATTTACACTTCACTTAAAATATGTGTTTTCATATACAATGTAAAATGTTCAGTTTCATACATGTATAAACACAGGACAGGGTGAGTAATTATTTTGTCCTTGAAAAGGATCATAGCTTCTTATTTGTAGGAGCTGAAACTCTGAATCCTATATTTAACTTTTTGTTGCATACACCATCTGTATCATGTTTCCTTGAGCCCAAGGACCCTATAGTTAACATAAGATGTATAATGGCATATCTGTAGAAATCCTAATGATAAACTTATCCAACCAGTAAAATAAATTGATACGTCAATAGCAGTTAACCATAAAAATATATCTGTACAATTTGATGTACATTTCCAAGGTTTTTAATATGAAAACCATAAGAGAAAATGCAAATTTCAACATTCTCATATACAACTGCCTTGACAGAAAACTGCTAATTTGAATGGAAATATTTGTGTTCCATCTCTCCAGCATTCTTCTTTGAAAGTGCTGGTATGAAAGTCATTTTACCTCACACCTCTTATTGATTTTGTAATGTAATCTGCAGAACAAATTACATGAAGTAATTTTTAAATATTGGAAAATAAAAGGCATTTTTTATTCCACAAATGTAATCTTTTCCCTTTTGTCCCTTTTCACTTATACTAGAATAAAATATGTAAAATCAGGACTGTTACATAGTGCACAATACGTTTATCAACACATGCTGTCCATCAGTAATTTTATCATTGAAGAAACAACACAACCATATATGGGTAGAATAAAGCAAATGCAAGTTGCTCCAATAGATGTCCTCCAGGCTAATCTCTGATTTTATAGAAAAAGTTTAAATAGGAAAGAATTGTGAAAGAAAATTAACAAAAGATAATTTTGTGGTTCAAACACTTAATAGTAAGGAAGAAAGGGAAAATCTTGATACTGTATAGAGCTTCATGGATCCTTAATAGATTGTGAAACTATAATTTGTCTAATTAGAGGACTTGTGCCTTGACAGGAATGAATTTAAGAAGGCTTTTTAAAAATGAATGCTGACTGTTAAAATACGAGAAGTGACAGATGACATCTTCTGTCTCATTTCTATGGAAAACAATATACTGAGCTATGGAATCATCTTGTTGTTACTGACATAAATTTGAAGACTTCCAAGGCAAAATGTACTCTGATCATGATGAGTTGACATAAGCGGCCTAACTTATAGGAATAAAAAATGACACTGCTTTGTAATCATGTGAGTCTTCCATAGCTACCACAGACTAAAAGATAATATAGTAAGAACACCTGCCACTAATGCAAATAGATATAAGACAAGCAGCAATTAATGAGTACCATAATTTTCAGCTGATGAACTGTGTTTTCAGAAGGATGAAGAAAAAAAATCTTTAATTCACAGGTAACATTTATCTTAACCTTGTGAATTAGTTGCTTTTTACAGTCCACAGGAGGCTCATCTAATTTTATGAGGGTGTTCAGCAATGTGAGATCTAAGAGACTTGACTGGCACATGAATTGTTATGTCAATAAGAAGGTCAGGCTTAAAGGCAGAAGTCCTCAAACAAACATATATAGGTCACTCATGAGAAAATAGGCCAAAATAAATGTCAGTCGTGACTTAAAATAAAAAAACACACAAAGAAGCCAAATCAACAATTGTGAGCCTTTTCACAACTTCAAGATGTAGCAAAATTGTATTTAATAAAATTCTGTTTAGTAAAAAAAACTTTAAAATTTATATATTGTACTTTCCTGTTTTCACAAAATGAATTATAATTGTATACCTTTTCTTCTTCCAAATACACCTAGATGGTTACTTCTTCCGAATTTCATGTCTGCTCTACTTCTCAGGATGCACACTAAAAAAGAACACACAAAATTAAAACAAAACTAAAGTTAAAGAATGGAGTCATGTTAAGGCAAAAATTTATTATCTTCTTAACTGCTCAAGATGGAATTGATTAAAATCGGAACACATTTTTCGACTTAAGGGATTACTCTCATTTCTTCAAAAGCTGTATCACGGGGATAATCACAATGTCAGTTATTATGGGTTGCAATTACAGAAGGACTGAATAACGTTAAAATCATTCAAATGTAACAAATCAGAAGTAGGAATTGATATAAATACGCAGAGAGTAATGGGGCAGGCAAGATAGTGAGTCTTTAGGAAATGTAGGTTACAAAATCACAAGAAATGCCAGTAATTATTTAAAATTGGTAAACCACTTTATTTGATCTGCAATCACCTGGCACTTGGTTTATGATGCATCTGTGAAGACATCTTTGACAAGGACAAACTGAAGAACAAGATACCATAACAGAAAGGACTGAACTAAAAGCTGATATTCTCTCATTCCTTTTGATTCCTCAAAAATACTCTCTTAATGAAAGAAACGAAGGATGTGAGTTCATTGGTCAGAAAATGGAGATCTTGGAGGAATTTTGGAGGACAAACCATAATCAAATACTTTGAATAAAAATCTGGTACTACTGGGCTTTGGCTCAAGACACTAATCCTAGCATTTAGCAGTCAGATGCAAGCTGATATCTATGACTTGGTGGCAATTCTGACCTATGGAATGAGTTCCAAGACAGTCATGGCTACAGAGACTAATTCTGTCTCAAAAAAACAAAATGTATTTAAAAATATATCAACTATAAATTTATAAAGCCAGAGAAACATGAGGTCATATTTTGAAAACCTGTTATACCAACAATTGGAAAATTTATGGAAACTGGACAGTCTTCTGAATAGTTATCACCTATAAAAATTACATCAAGAAAAGATAATGAGATCAAAGCAGTCATCCAAGTCTCCTAACCAAAAAAGCCTAGGGCCAGATGGTTTCAGTGCAGAATTCTACCAGAAATTCAAAGAAGTGCGAATACTAATAATCCTCAAAGTGTTCCACACTGGAGAAGAAGGGTCATTTTGAAATTCTATTTATGAGGCAGCAATTAACCTTGATACACAAACAACACATAGCCACAACTACAGAACTAGAACTACAGATCAATATCCCTCATGAAAACTGATGCAAAAATATTCAACAAAATGATGGCATATCGAACCTATACACATCAAAAATGTTATCCACAATTAACAAGCAGTCTTCAATCCCAGTGATGCAGGGATGGTTCTTCATATGAAAATCTATGAATGTAATACACTATATAAACAATCTGAAAAATTAAACACCATGATCTTCTCACTGGATACTCTGAAAGCATTTTACAACATGCAACACTGCCCTCTTGATAAAGGTCTTGAAGAGTTAGGACATAACAGTAACATACTTAAGTATAATAAAACAAATAAACAGCACACCAGCAGCCAACATGAAACCAAATGGAGAGAAACTCAATGTCATTCCTCTAAAATCAGGAAGACGACAAGGCTATAACTATCTCCATATCTTTTCGATACTTTCCTTTAACTCCTAGCTGGAAAAATAAAACAACAAAAGGAGATCCAAAGGATACAATTTGAAAAGAAAGAAGTCAAACATTCCATATTTGCAGATGATATGATTGTTTACATAAGTGGCCCCAAAATCCTCTACCAGGGAAAGCCTAGAGCAAAGCAGCAGGATACAAAGTTAACTCAAAAAAATAAGTAGCTCTCAATATACAGATAATAAATGGACTTAGAACAGAATCAGGAAAACATCACACTTTACAATGGACATAAAAAAACATAAAAAATTGTCTTCCAGCAGCATCAGGTAAACAGGCCGGCTTCCCGGCCTGTGCTCCAGTGCCTGCAGATCGCCTGGGACCTGCACAGAGCTCCCAATCCCGGCGGGAGCCAAGCACCCCAGACTCCGGATCTTCGCTCACACCAACGAGACCAGGAAAGGAGAGGAGGCTGGGAGTCCAGGGAAGCGGCGGCTCTTCCAGCAGCATCAGGTAAACAGGCCGGCTTCCCGGCCTGTGCTTCAGTGCCGGCAGATCCCCTGGGACCTGCACAGAGCTCCCAATCCCGGCAGGAGCCAAGCACCCCAGACTCCGGATCTTCGCTCACACCAACGAGACCAGGAAAGGAGAGGAGGCTGGGAGACCAGCAAAGCGGCGGTTCTTCCAGCAGCATCAGGTAAACAGGCCTGCTTCCCGGCCTGTCCTCCAGTGCCTGCAGATCCCCTGGGAACTGCACAGAGCTCCCAATCCTGGCGGGAGCCAAGCACCCAGACCCCAGGTCTTCTCTCCCACCAACGAGACCAGGAAACCAGAGGACCCAGGGAGACCAGGGGAGTAGCTGTTCGGGATCAAGTACAACAGGACCCAGCATAGGGTCCAGGGGACCAGGTAAGAGGATAAGCGCCCCAGATTCCTGTTCTTCTTCTCCACCCACGGGACCAGCATTCGGACAAGGAATAGAAGAACCACCAGATTATTGGACTTGCTAGCACCCACCAAAAGGGAACGCTGGTCCCCAGACCAGTAAGGGGCTCTTTCTGTACCCACTAGAAGAAGAGATGGGAAAGAGACAATACAAAAAAGAAAAACAAATATGACACCGCCAGATTCTAGAGACTCCACACCAGCAAGACCCCAACATTCCAATGCGGACGAAACAGAAGAGAACGACCTTAAAAGCACTTTCATGAAAATGATAGAGGCCCTAAAAGAGGATATTGGAAAATCCCTCAAAGAAATGGAAGAAAAAACAAACCAAAAAATGCAAGAATTGGAAGAAAAAACAAACCAAAAAAGGCAGAAAATGGAAGAAGAAATGAAGCAAAAAATGCAAGAAATGGAAGAAAAAACAAAGCAAAAAATGCAAGAATTGGAAGAAGAATCATACCAAAAAAGGCAGGAAATGGAAGAAGAATCAAAGCAAAAAATGCAAGAAATGGTAGAAAAAACAAAGCAAAAAATGAAAATAATTGAAGAAGAAGCAAACCAAAAAAGGCAGGAAATGGAAGAAGAAACAAAGCACAAAATGCGAGAAATGGAACAAAAAACAAACCAAAAAATGCAAGAAATGGAAGAAAGAACAAACCAAAAAATTCATAAAAGGCAACAAACGGACGAACAGATAAACAGAAAATTGCAAGAAGCAATGCAAACACTGCAAGGGTTGAAAACTGAAATAGAGTCATTAAAAAAACACAATCTGAAGAAAGGCAGAAAATAGAAAAGCTGGACAAACAGACAGGCACTAACAATACAAGCATTACCAACAGAATAGAAGAGATGGAAGAGAGAATCTCAAGTGTTGAAGATACGCTAGGAGAAATGGATTTATCAACCAAAGAAAACCTTAAATCCAACAAATCCTTAACACAAAACATCCAGGAAATATGGGACACCATGAAAAGACCAAACCTAAGAATAATAGGTATAGAAGAAGGAGAAGAAATCCAGCTCAAAGGGGCAGAAGGCATATTCAACAAAATCATAGAAGAAAACTTTCCCAACCTTAAGAAAGACATGCCAATGAAGGTACAAGAAGCCTACAGAACACCAAATAGAGTGGACCACAAAAAAATCCCCTCGCCACATAATAATCAAGACCCCAAACATACAGAATAAAGAAAGAATATTAAGAGCAGCTAAGGAAAAAGGTCAAGTAACATATAAAGGCAGACCTATCAGAATTACACCTGATTTCTCCATGGAAACGCTGAAAGCCAGAAGGTCCTGGATAGATATTCTACCTACACTAAGAGACCACGGATGCCAGCCCAGACTACTATACCCGGCAAAGCTCTCAATCACTATAGACGGAGAAAACAAGATATTCCATGACAAAACTAGATTCAAGCAATATGTGTCCACTAACCCAGCCCTACAGAAAATTTTGGAAGGAAAACTCCAACCCAAGGAAGCTAACTACAACCAGAAAAACATAAGCATTAGAGAATCTCTCTCTACCAACAGCCAAAAGAACAAAGGGGTGAAATTCCACACATAATTCCACCAACAGCAACCATCGCAAATCGAAGAAGGATGAGCAATCATTGGTCATTAATATCCCTCAAAATTAATGGCCTTAACTCACCCATAAAAAGACACAGACTAGCAGATTGGATTCGAAGACAGAACCCTTCCTTCTGCTGCATACAGGAAACACACCTCACCCTTAAAGACAGACATTACCTGAGAATTAAAGGTTGGGAAAAAATTTTTCAATCGAATGGACCCAAGAAACAAGCCGGGGTAGCAATCCTAATATCTAACAAACTAGACGTTAAAATAAAATCAATCAAAAGAGATGAAGGAGGTCATTACATACTCATCACAGGTGAAACCCACCAAGAGGAAGTGGGTTATAGTGAACATCTATGCCCCAAATACAAAGGCATCCAAATTCGTTAAAAAAACATTATTAGAACTTAAATCTCATCTAAAGCCCCACACAGTTATAGTGGGAGATTTCAACACACCACTCTCACCACTAGACAGGAATACCAAACAGAAACTCAACAAAGAAGCAAAAGGGCTAATAGAAGTAATGACCCAACTGGGATTAACACATATCTATAGAACATTTCATCCACATAAAAAAGAATATACCTTCTTCTCACCACCACATGGAACCTTCTCAAAAATCGACCACATACTTGACAACATATCAAACTTCAGCAGCTACAAAAAAATTGGAATAACTCCATGCATCTTATCAGACCACCATGCTTTAAAATTAGAATTCAACAACAACACAAATTGCAGAAAACCTACAAACTCATGGAAATTGAATAATGCTCAACTGCACCATCCCTGGGTCAAAGAGGAAATAAAAAAAGAAATTAAAGACACAACATACCCAAACCTATGGGACACTTTGAAAGCAGTGCTACGGGGGAAGTTCATAGCGCTAAATGCTCACATGAAGAAACAGGAGAACAGTTATACCAGAGAATTAACATCACAGCTGAAAGCTCTAGAACACAAAGAAGCACACTCCCCCAGGAGGAGTAGACGCCAGGAAATAATCAAATTGAGGGCTAAAATCAATAAAGTAGAAACCAGGAAAACAATACAAAGAATCAACGCAACGAAGAGTTGGTTCTTTGAGAAAATCAACAAGATAGACAAACCTTTGTCCAAACTTACCAAACAGCAGAGAGTGAACACGCAAATGAACAAAATTAGAAATGAAAAGGGGGACATAACAACAGACTCTGAGGAAATCCAGAGAATCATTAGGTCATACTTTGAAAACCTGTACTCCACAAAATTCGAAATTTTAAAGGAAATGGATGACTTCCTGGACAGCTATCAATTGCCAAAACTAAATCAAGAACAGATAAGCAATTTAAATAGACCTATAACCCCTATGGAAATAGAAGCTGTCATCAAAAGTCTCCCAACCAAAAAAAGCCCAGGTCCAGATGGCCTCAGTGCAGAATTCTACCAGAAATTCAAAGAATAGCTTATACCAATTCTTCTCAAAGTGTTCCACACAATAGAAGCAGAAGCATCTTTGCCAAACTCTTTCTATGAGGCTTCAATAACCTTGATCCCAAAGCCACACAAAGATACAAATAAGAAAGAGAACTTCAGACCAATATCCCTCATGAACATTGATGCAAAAATACTCAATAAAATACTGGCAAATCGGATCCAAGAACACATCAAAACAATCATTCACCACGATCAAGTAGGTTTCATCCCAGGAATGCAGGGATGGTTCAACATACGAAAATCCATCAACGTAATCCACCATATAAACAAGCTGAAAAACAAAAATCACATGATCATCTCACTAGATGCTGAAAAAGCCTTTGACAAAATCCAACTCCCCTTCATGATAAAGGTCTTGGAGAGATCTGGGATAACAGGGACATACTTAAACATAATAAAAGCTATATACAGTAAGCCAACAGCCAACATCAAACTAAATGGACAGAAACTCAATGCAATTCCTCTAAAATCAGGAACAAAACAAGGCTGTCCACTCTCTCCATACCTTTTCAACATGGTACTTGAAGTCCTAGCTATTGCCATACGACAACAAAGGGGGATCAAGGGGATACAAATTGGGAAGGAAGAGGTCAAACTTTCACTGTTTGCAGACGATATGATAGTTTACATCAATGACCCAAAGAACTCTACCAGGGAACACTTACAGCTGATTAACACCTTCAGCAAAGTGGCAGGCTACAAGATCAACTCAAGAAAATCAGTAGCCCTACTATATACAGATGATAAAAGGGCTGAAAGTGAAATCAGAGAAACATCACCCTTTACAATTGCCACAAACAACATAAAATACCTTGGGGTCACGCTAACCAAACAAGTGAAAGACCTGTATCGTAAAGAAGCCCTCAGAAAGACCTGTATTGTAAGAACTTTGAATCTTTAAAGAAAGAAATTAAAGAAGCCCTCAGAAAATGGAAAGATCTCCCATGCTCTTGGATAGGTAGGATCAATGTAGTAAAAATGGCAATCCTGCCAAAAGCAATCTACAGATTCAATGCAATCCCCATTAAAATCCCAGCACAGTTCTTCACAGACCTTGAAAGAACAATAATCAATTTTGTATGGAAAAACAAAAGACCCAGGATAGCCAAAACAACCCTATTCAACCAGGCAACGTCCGGAGGCATCACCATCCCTGACCTCAAGCTCTATTATAGAGCTATAGTCCTGAAAACAGCTTGGTATTGGCACAAAAATAGACAGGTAGACCAATGGAATCGAATTGAAAACCCGGGTATTAACCCACACACGTACGAACATCTGATCTTTGACAAAGAAGCTAAAAATATACAATGGAATAAAGAAAGCATCTTCAACAAATGGTGCTGGCATAATTGGAGACTGGCATGTAGAAGAATGCAGATCGATCCATGTCTATCGCCATGCACAAAACTTAAGTCCAAATGGATCAAAGACCTCAACATAAATCCAGCCACACTGAACCTCTTAGAAGAGAAAGTGGGTGGTACCCTTGAACGAATTGGTACAGGAGACAGCTTCCTGAACATAACACCAGTAGCACAGGCAGTAAGATCAACAATTAATAAATGGGACCTACTGAAACTGAGAAGCTTCTGTAAGGCAAAGGACACAGTCAGCAAGACAAAAAGGCAGCCAACAGAATGGGAAAAAATATTCACTAATCCCACATCTGACAGAGGGTTGATCTCCAAAATTTACAAAGAACTCAAGAAGCAAGTCTCCAAAACACCAAAGGACCCTATTAAAAAGTGGGCTGCAGAACTAAATAGAGAGTTTTCAATAGAGGAGTCTAAAATGGCTGAGAGGCACTTGAGAAAGTGCTCAGCATCCTTAGCCATCCGGGAAATGCAAATCAAAACAACTCTCAGATACCATCTCACCCCTGTCAGAATGGCTAAAATCAAAAACACCAATGACAATTTATGCTGGAGAGGATGTGGTGAAAGGGGGCACTCCTCCATTGCTGGTGGGAGTGCCAACTGGTTCAGCCACTTTGGAAATCAGTGTGGAGATTCCTCAGAAAAATGGGAATAAACCTACCACAAGACCCAGCAACTCCACTCTTAGGCGTATATCCAAAAGATGCCCATTCATACAACAAAGAGGTCTGTTCCACTATGTTCATAGCAGCTTTATTTGTAATTGCCAGAACGTGGAAGCAACCTAGATGTCCCTCACCCGAAGAGTGGATAGAGAAAATGTGGTACATCTACACAATGGAGTACTATTCAGCAGAAAAAAATAATGGAATCATGAGATTCGCAGGCAAATGGATGACACTAGAAGAAACCATCCTGAGTGAGGTAACCCAGTCACAAAAAGAGAAACATGGCATGTACTCTCTCATATATGGATTTTAGACATAGATCTGGGGAGTGCCAGCCTACAATCCTATGGCCAGGGAGTCTAGGAAACAGAAACTTTATTTAGTGGCTGATCAAAGAAGAGGCAGACTCCCTTGGTTAAGTACTGAGCTGAACTCAAGAAAGCCAGTAACAGAGAGGGAGGACTGATGATCAAAGGGATTAAGACTGGGCTGGTTGAACCCCCAGAAACAGCTGACCAGACAAAGGTTAACTCTTGAATCCCAGGCATTAGCCTGGGAAGCCAGCATGGGACTGATCAAGACCCCCTGAATCTGGGTGTCAGTGAAGAGGCCTAGGGAATCTATTGAGCCTTGGGCAGCAGATCAGTACCCATCCCAAGTATACACACGGACTTTGGACTCCAATAGAACAATGTGAGGAGCACTCTCACCCAGAACTCTTGGGAAAGGGTCTAGGCCCTGCCCTATATGAAATGACACACTATGGACACCCCCATGGAGGGCCTCACCCTCCCTGGAGAAATGAGAGGATAACGGGGGGGGGGAGGGGAGGGCACGGGAGGAAGGGAGGGAATGGGAGAGGGACCTGGAACTGACTTGTGAAGCAACCTTGATGCTTATCTAAATTTAAACTGGAAAATAAAATTTAAAAAAACATAAAAAATTGAGGTAACTCCTACCAAACAAGTGAAAGACTTGTATGACAAGTACTTTGAGTTTTACATAGAGAAATTAAAGAAGATACCAGAAAACAGAAACATTTCCCATGCTCTTGTATAGGTAGTATCAACATAGTAAAAGTGCCAATCTTGCCAAAAGCAAACTACAGATTCAATCCACATCAAAACACCTGCCTCTGCCTTTACAGAACTTGAAAGAACAATACTCCACCATATATGGAAAAGCATAAAACCCAGGATAGCCAAAGCAACTCTGTACAGTTAAGGAATATCAGGAACCATCAACATCCCTCACTACAATATCTGGCATAGACCTATAGTCCTGAAAAAAGCTTTGTACTGGCAAAAAACCAGACAGGTATATCAAAGGAATCAAACTGAAGACCCTGATATTAATGCACACATCTACAAATATCTTACTTTGATGAAGAAGCTAAAATTTTACAATAGAAAATACAAAGCATCTTTATCAAATTGTGCTGGCATAACTGGATTCTGGCATGTAGAAGACTGCAGATATATCCATTTCTATTGCTATACACAAATCTCAAGTCCAAATGGATCAATACCTCAACATAATTCCAGCTCCACACTGAAGCTCATAGAAGAGAATGTTGGAGGTACCGTTGAATGAATAGGTAAAGGAGATAGCTTCCTGAACATAGCACCAGTAGTACAGACACTAAAATCAATAATTAAAAGTGGGACCTCCTGAAACTGAGAAGCATCTGTAAGGCAAAAGACACAGTCAACAGGACAAAATCGCATCTACATAATGGGAAATTTCATCACCAACCCCAGAATAAACAGAGGAACAATTTCCATAACATACAAATAAATAAAAAATCTAACTATCAAAATACCAAATAATCCAATGACAAAGGGAGTACAGAACTAAGTAGAGAATTCTCAATAGAGGAATCTAAAATTGCTGGAAGACACTTAAGATATTTCTTAACATACTTAGCTTCAAGGGGAATGCAAATCAAAACAACTCTGACATACCACCTTACAACATCCAGAATGGCTAAAATCAAAAACACCAAGGAAAGTTTATGCTGTAGAGGATTGGGAGAAAGGGGAACACTCCTCCACTGCTGGTGGTAGTACAAACTTGTCTAGTCACTTTGGAAATATGAATGGTGGTTTCTCAGGGAAATAAGTATCAGTCTATCTCAAGATTCAGCAATTCCACTCTTAGGCATATTCCCAATGGATACACATTCATACCACAAGGATATTGGTTTAACTATTTTCATTAAGTATCTTTGTATTAGCCAGAACCTTGAAGAAACATAAATGCTTCCAATCCAAGAAAGAATATAGAAAATGGGGCACATTTTTACAATGTAGTACTACTCTGTGAAAAAAAGTAACTGAATTTTCTTGTCCCACCAGTTCCTCATGCCCTTATTAGTTTGAAACAAACACACAAACACACACACACACACACACACACACACTATATTAATTATAAAAACTGTGCATCGATGACTAGGGACTCTTTTGGCTAATTGTGTCTTACTTATTAATACATTTCTATTAACCTAAGTATTTCCACATGATCTTATCTTACTGGTGTATTTTTTCTTCCAGGTTCTTACATGTCAACTGTGTGACAATCTCCCTCTGCCTATCTTTCCCAGAATTCTCCGAATCTCCTTGTCCTACCTAGATTCTGCCTCATTGGCCAAACAGTATTTTATTCATTAACCATAAAGAAAAACATATACACAGAAGGATAAGTTCCATCAAAAAAATAAATCTTGAAATCCTTAATGAATGTCACTAGGAGAAACCATCCTGGGTGAGATAAACAAGACACAAAAAGACAAACATGATATTTACTCTCTCATAAAAGGATATCATTTATAGAGCAACAGATTACCAATCTACAATCCACATCACCAGAGAAGCTAGGAAACAAGGTGGACCCTAAGAGATAAACACATTGATACCACAAAGAAGTTGAAAGGGAAAAATGCTCTTGAGTCAGTTGGGAGAATAGATTGGGGGGGGAGCATGGAGGAAGTTAGAGAAAGAGGATGGGGCATTGGTAGGGAGGAGGAGAACAAGAGGATCAGAAAGTTCAAGTTGTAAAAACAGCAGACAAAGACAGCAAAGAAAATAATGCCTTAATGGACGGAATCTTTATAGGTTAAAGAGAAATCTGGCACTAGGGAAATCTTCAGGGACCCATAAGGACAACCCCACCTAAGAATCTAAGCAGCAGGTTAGGGGATACCTTAATTGTCCTTTCCCACTAATGAGATCAATAACTACTTTACATGATATCCTGGAGCGTTCATCCAGTATCTGATGGAAGCTGGATTAGGGACAAATAACTAAACACTGAGCCCAACTCCAGGAGTCCAGTTGCATAGAGGGAGGAGTGATGAACAAAGGGGCTAAGAAACCCTATAGAAACAGCTGACCTTTCTTTAAAGATTCAAAGTTCTTACAATACAGGTCTTTCACTTGTTTGGTTAGCGTTACCCCAAGGTATTTTATATTGTTTGTGGCAATTGTAAAGGGTGATGTTTCTCTGATTTCTCTTTCAGCCCTTTTATCATCTGTATATAGTAGGGCTACTGACTTTCTTGAGTTGATCTTGTAACCTGACACTTTGCTGAAGGTGTTAATCAGCTGTAAGAGTTCCCTGGTAGAGTTCTTTGGGTCACTGATGTAAACAATCATATCGTCTGCAAACAGTGAAAGTTTGACTTCTTCCTTCCCAATTTGTATCCCCTTGATCCCCCTTTGTTGTCGTATGGCAATAGCTAGGACTTCAAGTACCATGTTGAAAAGGTATGGAGAGAGTGGACAGCCTTGTTTTGTTCCTGATTTTAGAGGAATTGCGTTGATTTTGTATGGAAAAACAAAAGACCCAGGATAGCCAAAACAACCCTGTTCAACAAGGCAACGTCCGGAGGCATCACCATCCCTGACCTCAAGCTCTATTATAGAGCTATAGTCCTGAAAACAGCTTGGTATTGGCACAAAAATAGACAGGCAGACCAATGGAATCGAATTGAAAACCCGGGTATTAACCCACACACGTACGAACATCTGATCTTTGACAAAGAAGCTAAAAATATACAATGGAATAAAGAAAGCATCTTCAACAAATGGTGCTGGCATAATTGGAGACTGGCATATAGAAGAATGCAGATCGATCCATGTCTATCGCCATGCACAAAACTTAAGTCCAAATGGATCAAAGACCTCAACATAAATCCAGCCACACTGAACCTCTTAGAAGAGAAAGTGGGTGGTACCCTTGAACGAATTGGTACAGGAGACAGCTTCCTGAACATAACACCAGTAGCACAGGCAGTAAGATCAACAATTAATAAATGGGACCTACTGAAACTGAGAAGCTTCTGTAAGGCAAAGGACACAGTCAGCAAGACAAAAAGGCAGCCAACAGAATGGGAAAAAATATTCACTAATCCCACATCTGACAGAGGGTTGATCTCCAAAATTTACAAAGAACTCAAGAAGCAAGTCTCCAAAACACCAAAGGACCCTATTAAAAAGTGGGCTGCAGAACTAAATAGAGAGTTTTCAATAGAGGAGTCTAAAATGGCTGAGAGGCACTTGAGAAAGTGCTCAACATCCTTAGCCATCCGGGAAATGCAAATCAAAGCAACTCTGAGATACCATCTCACTCCTGTCAGAATGGCTAAAATCAAAAACACCAATGACAATTTATGCTGGAGAGGATGTGTTGAAAGGGGGACACTCCTCCATTGCTGGTGGGAGTGCAAACTGGTTCAGCCACTTTGAAAAGCAGTATGGAGATTCCTCAGAAAAATGGGAATAAACCTACCACAAGACCCAGTAACTGCACTCTTAGGCATATATCCAAAAGATGCCCATTCATATAACAAAGATGTCTGTTCCACTATGTTCATAGCAGCTTTATTTGTAATAGCCAGAACTTGGAAGCAACCTAGATGTCCCTCACCCGAAGAATGGATAGAGAAAATGTGGTACATCTACACAATGGAGTACTATTCAGCAGAAAAAAATAATGGAATCATGAGATTCGCAGGCAAATGGATGACACTAGAAGAAACCATCCTGAGTGAGGTAACCCAGTCACAAAAAGAGAAACATGGCATGTACTCTCTCATATATGGATTTTAGACATAGATCTGGGGAGTGCCAGCCTACAATCCTATTGCCAGAGAGTCTGGGAAACAGAAACTTCATTTAGTGGCTGGTTAAGTACTGAGCTGAACTCAAGAAAGCCTGTAACAGAGAGGGAGGACTGATGATCAAAGGGATTAAGACTGGGCTGGTTGAACCCCCAGAAACAGCTGACCAGACAAAGGTTAACTCTTGAATCCCAGGCATCAGCCTGGGAATCCAGCATGGGACTGATCAAGACCCGCTGAATCTGGGTGTCAGTGAGGAGGCCTAGGTAATCTATTGAGCCTTGGACAGCAGATCAGTACCCATCCCAAGTATACCCACGGTCTCTGGACTCCCATAGAACAATGTGAGGTGCACTCTCACCCTGAACTCTTGGGGAAGGGTCTAGGCCCTGCCCTATATGAAATGACACACTATGGACACCCCCATGGAGGGCCTCACCCTCCCTGGGGGAATGAGGGGATTAAGGGGGGGGATGGGGGGGAGGGCACGGGAGGAGGGGAGGGAAAGGGAGAGGGACCTCGTACTGACTTGTGAAGCAACCTTGTTTCTTATCTAAATTTAAAATGGAAAATAAAAAAAATATTAATAAAAAAAAAAGAAACAGCTTACCTGAGCAAGTGGGAACTCAAAGCTCTGTATGATAGCTGAGGACCAACATAGGACCAATCTGAGGCCCCTGACCATTTGTGGCAGATAGGATTTCTGGGCAGTCTATGGCCCCTCTGACAGTGGAACCAGGATATATCCTTTGTGCACAAACGTACATTGGGAGCCCATTTTACTTGTATAGATGCTTTCACAGTATAAATACCCAGAGGAGGGCTTGGGCCCTCTTCCAAATAATATGACAGACTTCTATGATCCCTCCTGGAAGGCCTCAAAGTCTCTGGGGAATGGAATGGGTATGGGATGTGGTGGTCAGTGGGATGCTTGACAGGATGGGAGAGGGGTCTCGATTGATTTGTAAAATGAGATTGTCTCTAATTCATTCAAACTTATATAAAAATTCAAAATTAGAAAAACCACTATAGTATATTTAAATTGTCTAAATATAAAGTTTATATTCTTTCATGTTGAACGCCATTATAATTTGTGTGTTTCATCAAGGAGGATAAGAAGTTCTTAAATGGACTATCTGGAAAACTGATCTTCACAGTGTACATAGTAAGTAGTTCTCCTTATTAAAAGTTGCTTCTGTAGACAATTGTTTAAATCATGATAGGATTCCTCCCCCTCATTGGGGAATTCAGTTCAGTGTTAGGTCCATTTAGCAGAGCAACTACCAAAGTTATTTCTCAGAAACTATGAATTAGGAATGATGCAAATAAAAACAAAGCTTAGCATTGTAAAGGGTTAAATTTGAACTGCCATATGAATTATACAGCAAAATTCTAAAGAGTAGAGATTCATCAGTGTCCTTAAAAACTATATAATGTGTTTCCTCATTCATGTGCCAATAATCCACAACAGTCCATGTATTCCTGCATGAAAATGTCACTGACAAAATGCGATAATGTCAGTCTAAGTCCTGGACAGACTGCTAAATAGGAAGCTCTGGCGAACAAAACAAGAAAGCTTCCAAAGTAAACCACACTTTGAATTTGATCCAAAAATGGAAATATATAAAATATGTTTTAAATTATAACCTCTATAAAAACCAAGCAACTGAGAATTTCTTAAGAAGCTGAAAACCAAGAAGCAACAAAATGAAGATTCTGTTGTTAACTCTGGTCACCAGCCTTGTTGGCACTGAAGAGTTAATGTAAAATTGGTTAATTTATATTTTTCCTGATGGAATGCTACTTACAATATTTTAATTGATATTACAATGCATCCTTAACAATCAGTCTAAAACTGTATTTATTATATTTAATGTAATTCTATTTGAGAAAACAGTTTTAAAACCTTTAAGTTTTAACTAAGCTTGATATTTTAATAATTAAGTACAAATGTATATTTGTGTTCTTGTATTGTTATATATGAAACATATTTTGATAGTATTTTCTTTTAAATAAAAAATAATGCTTTAAGATATGTATAGAATTATTCAAGTAAATATTAATTCAATTGCCCCCAAAAAAGTAACTTATAAGTTAGTATATCTATTTTATTCATGTTAATATAGCAGAAGACTATGTGTAGCAGTCCCTCATGTTAGATTCCATTAGCTCATGACAATAGATTTAAAATACAAAAAAGTGATATCAAAGAAATGTATCTTAGTGAGGAAGATATAAGTGTGTAGGAATTATAGCTTGTCTCAAGAATTTCAGTTAAAAATTTTAATAAGTTGAGAAATGCTGGTAATAGGAAATGTTATTTTTCCTTTTTTGTTATTTTCTAGTTCCATGGTAACACTATTATATTGATTAGGTGTTTTCAGATATTCATGTTCATAAGCAGTTTAATTTTTCCTCCTCTCAACTTAGTACTGCTGAGTAGATGACTTCAATTATGTATTATTCATCAAATCGAATATAATTGCTTATTGCTACTGCTTATAGTTTAAGAACAATAACAATTCCTAGATATTTCATTAGATTTATATTCCTATTTATTTGCTTTGATAAGGAAACAAAATATCAATTATAGATTCTGGATATTTGGAAATAGGTAGGGGTTTTACAATACACTAATAAACTAGCCTGCCAAAATCCAGATGTTTGGAAAGTACAGACTGTAGAGGATGCTCACCGAGGAGATTCCATAGAATGAAATTTACATAAATACTAGTACAAATTCATTTAATCTGTGACAAAATATTTTGAAATAACTGTTGGATTACATTTTCACCTGAGAATAAATGTTTGATAACAGTTTTGTTCATATTGTCAATTCCATGTTTATTATAGTCAAGACCTATGATGAATATATATATGAATATTGACAGTACACCAATGTCCAAGATAATGAATTAAATATTTTAATGATTATATATTATGTCAATGACAAGAAAATGTTCATTTAAGAAAATTAGGTCATGTAAATTTTTGAATAATTGAAGTTTATACTATTTGTAATTTTTTCAATGCCAATTTCCCTGTCTTACATAGAATTCAATAAGTCACACTACTTAATGAATTTTGCCATATTGTGTCTTATATCTAAAGCATGGCTCAAAAATCTTAATCATTATTTCTATCTCATGAAATCTACAACAATTTACTTAGACTGGCCTGCACACATCTGAGAGCCATTGGAACATGGGACCTGCCTGCACTCAGTAGGAGTGGACCTGGAACCTGTATCCATCTGCCAGGACAGTGAGAGACAGCACCAGCATCCACTGGAAGAAGGGATGGGAACACTACAGTACAAGATCATCTTCAATGACAGAAAGACCAATAAGATGCCAGCAGAGTCTATGGTCTCTACACCAGAAAGACCTGACCAGCTCAACACTTATGACACAGAAGAGAATGAACTCAAAAACTACTTTACAAAGATGATAGAGACCATCAAAGAGGAAATGAGAAAATTCCTTAAATAAATAGAAGAAAAACAAACAAAAATGCAATAAAAGGAGGAAAAGACAAACGAAAAAATGCAAGAAATAACAAATATCTTAATGAACAGGAAGAAGACAAAGCTGTCTACTCTCTCCATATTATTTCTCCAATATTGTTCTTGAAGTTCAAGCTAGAGCAATTAGAAAACAAAAGGAGATCTGGAGGATACAAATTAGAAAGGAAGAAATCAAACTTTCACTGTTTGTAGATGATAAGATACTTTACATAAGTGAACTGAAAAATTATACCAGGGAACTCCAAACACCAGCTATAAAGGTAACAATGTAAAGGGATAAGGAGTGTCTGGGATACTTTATTAAATAAAGAAATCACTTATATGAGAAAATGGGAAATTTTCTGCTATCTGAAACATGGCCAGCAACCACGAGAGAGAGATAGCACCCACCTACTTTTTCCTTCTATTATCCCTGATTCTCCTATGTAACTGTGGGTCATGGTGAGCTGAAGGTACATGATATCTCCCTACAATTCCTACACGTGATAAACACCTTCAGCAAAGTGGCATGATACCTAATGAACTCAAAAATTAGCAAACCTACCATATACAGAAGATAAATGGGCTCAGTAAGAAATCAGAGAAACATGTATTCCCTCAGTTGCATCATCCATGTCAAGCATCCTATCTTCTGCCTGTTATATTCTGTTGGTTATGTTTGTAGTTCCTGTGGTTTTAGCCAGATTTTTCATTTTCAGAATTGCCTCAATTAATGTTTTCTTTATTCATTTTCTTTGAGTTTTCAAGTCTTGTAACGTTTAATTCAACCGTTTGATTGTTTGACTTTCACTGAGGAATTTATATATTTTTTTCCATTTTTATTTACATTTTCCGCAACTTTTAAGAAATTTTTTCATTTCCTACCTAAGTGCCTCTATCACATTCATAATGTGGTTAAAGTTGTTTTATTTTACATAAACTTTGTTGTACTGTTCAGGTCATACTGTTTTGGGTTTATTGTGTTCTATTTGTGCCACCTTGACAACCATTAAATTTTATATATTTTTACATTGGCATTTATTCCTCTGGGTTTAATATGCTTATAGGTATGAGTATTGTTTATTGTGTTGTTTTTGTTGCGTGAGTGCCTTTCATTCATTGTCTTCTGGATTGAGATGCTTTGGTGAGAGGCATGTATCCATGTCCAGTAGGTTTTTTTTTTACCTGAGGTCTGTGGGAGATTGAATATGTAAATTCAGCATATATTTTTGATCTTCTGACTTTTATGTGTTGTACTTGGCCTTTGGAGTCTGCTGTCCTTCTGACTGGTATGGATTGTGCCTGTACCTGTAGAATCTTCAGGAGTTGCAGGGGAGGGCTGGCCATTGGGAGGAAAATGAGCAGGATGAGTGGCTAGGGTTTCATTGCTATGAAGTGTCAGCATAAACTCAGCCATTATTATAAAGGAAATATTTAATCGTGTGGTCTTAATTACAATTTCAGAGATCCACTCCATTGTTGTCATGATGGAAAGGAAAGCAATATGGACATTAAAGGTGGT